>NW_013549673.1:70394-91048 GCF_000499425.1 Eimeria acervulina
TATATATATATATATATATATACGCCCGCTTTATGTTTTGCTTCTCCGTTCAGTTCTCAGCCTTCTGTACTCCCTCTGTGCTATTTCGTAAACTTCAGCCTTTTGGTTGAAGCCGTTGGCCCGAAGCTTTTCCGCCGCTTTTACCTCCGCAGACAACACATCTCGCACTACCCGAGCCAAACCTGTGCGCAAGAGCATGCAGAGGGTGGTGCTAAATAAAGTTGCGCATAATACGCTTCTGAGCAGCTGCACAGCCAGACCAGGTGTGGACTTGTGGAGCGCACTAACACGCGGAGCAATCCTGAAAGTAATACAACCAGTGCGTTATATGTGGATCCACCAATAATGCCAAGCGCCCTTGAAGACGATGCATTACTTCGTACGCATCACGCGCCGTATGCTACAAATGCTGCGAGTTGTTTGTGCTATAAAATACAGACAGGTATACGTGGGGCAGAATGCAAGGTAATACACATATTATTTGCTGTTTTCATTGTGCATACACCAGATGTACATGCTCTAGCCGATGCCTTTTTCAGTAATACTACAAATTTGCACTTAGAGATACTAACTACGGATGACTCCCTTTCCGTGTGCAACAAGAAAACTAAGCGCATTTGCCAATGCTGTCTGAAACACAGACCCAGGGGAGGAAGCGGCTGCTCTTCAAGGCGACGGCCGATGTAAGACTCCACGCGGTGTACCGGTGCAACATCTGTTGGGTCCTATGTAGCAAAAACACACGCGAAACCATACGGAGCACACACATAAGAAGAATTTTCCAGAATACGTGAATTCGAAATCGGCATTTGACGCACATGGAAGCATATGGCCTCTGCTGAGGATGAAGCGACAGTTCCATAGAAAACGGAGAACGCCCCACAGCCCGACGAAGATACAAGAAGAACCATATTGTAAAGTTGCTTGGGAGCACCAAAGATGCTCGCATTTGGATTCACGGGGGGCCCTTAGCCGTCGTAACTGCTACACGCATATCCAAGAACTCACAACAAATGTTATGGCCAACCCTTTTCTTCCCGCCCTGGCAGTTCTGCCAACTCGGTGTACGTACACCTCCGGCTCCTTCGGAGGCTGAAGATTTACTACGAAGTCTAAGTTGGGGAGGTCCAGTCCTCGAGCTGCCACATCTGTTGCTACCAATATTCGTTTGTGCTGGCTTCGAAATGCTTTTAGAGCAGCAACCCGTTGGTGCTGGTGTAGCAACGAATGAATGCAAACGCAGTCCACCCCCAGCTGTTGCAAAGCCGTCGCAAGCTGCTGTGTCTTCCTCACAGAACCACTAAATATGATGCCCCTTTGCGAAGCAAATGGCTCCTGCTGCAGCAGATGTAGTACATATACCCCGCGCATTGCAGCCGGAACAAATATATACCTGTGCTGCAGCAAGGGCGGACATTTTGCTGCTTTTTCAGGCAGCAGCAGGGGCATTCGGGAATCGCCGAATTGTTGCTGCAGCTGTAGCAACGCGGGGCTGGTGCTGGCAGAGAGCAGCAGCGTCTGTCTCCCAGCTGAAGACGCCGGCAGCGACGACAGCAGCAAACGCAAATCAGGGCCAAACTCTTCATTCAAAAGCCGATCAGCTTCGTCTAGTACTAAACAATCGACTGCCTGCAACCGCTCGTGAATCGGTCCTCGTGACCAGCGAGGAGGCACCTTAGCACTGCCTGCGACGTCACAGCTCCTGTGGCTGGTATTATTGGCGCTGTTGTCCTCATGTTTATTGCCGGATGCGTCTAGCGTTGCTGATGCTGCTGCTGCTTCGGCTGCTGCAAGGCCTCTCTCACGATGCAGCAAGTCTGACAGCCGCCCCGGGGTGGCGAGAACGACGTGTGGAGCTTGCTGCTGCAGCGCCTCTGCCTCGAGCATCATGTCTCTTCCTCCCGTAACCTCGACCCACCTAAGACCTAGATGCTGTCCGTACACACCAAACTGCTCTCCTACTTGAGAGACAAGTTCGCGCGCCGGTAGCAGCACGATAGACATAAACGTGTGTCCCATCCCCTGTTGGATACGCTGGAGCAACGGCAATAAATAGCAAAGAGTTTTGCCAGTACCAGTGGGGGCTATGGCGCAGAAGTCATGGCCGGAAAGGCCCAAAGGCAGAGAGCAGCGTTGAACCGGTGTTGGCTCCAACAGGGAAAGGTGGTGTAAAACGGAGCAAAGGGAGGCACACACGCCAAGTGAGCTAAAGGTGACATCTTCAGCGTCCCGTCCTAAGCGTGCTCCTTGTGGTTCCCGTTGGAGAGTCTCCATTTGCACTTGCTGATGCTGCTGCTGTTCCTCTCGGGATGCTGCAGAAACTTCATCTTTGGATCCTAGTGGAGTTTTCTTCGAGTCCATAGCCTCCTTTGCCCGTGCCCCATTCAACGGACTCGCTGCCCCAGTAAAGACATCAGAAACACCCAAAGACTCACTATGAACTACTTTTACCTTACGTTTCGAGTGCCTAAGGGCCCCCACTGCCGTCGCAGAGACTTGGGGCCGAAGGCGCCTCGAGAGGGTCATGGAGTACGCCAACAAGGAATAAAAACTAAAAAAATACCGAGTGCAGGGGCAGTACGGCTGTAGAAAGAACAGAAAATGTAGTTGGAGTAATGTATCCAGTGAAAGTGGGGAAGGCAAGTGCCCGATTCGAGCAGCAGGAGTCGGCAAAAGCTGAGTTGTTACCGAATTGAGGCGTCTAGCTTGAGATTAATAACGCTCTCAGGCACAGCATTTTGATATTTGCAAATTGTAATTCATAATATTTGCCTGGCATTCCTGACTATTGGGCTGGAGTTGCCTAGGGTTGCCTCGGGACCCTTTGGCTTTTTGAGCCGCCTTGGGGGGCCTCCGGTGGAGAATGTATTAGCACAACTACGCTCGCCACTAGGCGTCCTGGAGTTTCGTGATACGCACCATTGAAAGGCGTAAGAAATACTCTATATATACACGCGTAGTGGTGTGCCAATTCACACCCAGTTATGTGAATGCACTGGATTGCGTACCAAACGTTTTCAAGGGTTTTTTGGATGTGCGTCCGTTGCGGAGGCAAATTAACCACTGGTGGCTCAGCGCTGGTTAAATGCTACGGGCGATTGTATGCTTATTTGGCTAGCGCTCGTAGAGGCTGCGCTCGTAATAGAAGCCTCTTCTCCCAATCGGCTTGCAATAGCCAATAGACACACCCGTTCGATGCGTTCATGCACTTTCAACAGGGCCTCCCAGCAGTAGATTAGGCAGTCAAGCCTTGTCCGCGCAGAACGAGACTTTGAAATTTGAAGAGCACTTTGTTCATACTAACTGCAGTCAAGGCAGTACAAACCTGGCGTCTGCGCGCACATCAGGGCTCCACATTAATACGCCATATAGGTTTATAGCACGTGTTGCTGATACCTATTTCATCAATATGCCATCTGCAGTGGTTATGACGGAGCGAAGCGCTCCCCGCAGTACAAATGGCGGAGCAGTGTCCAAGATTAGTAGCCTCTGGTCGATAGAAGAAGGTAGATTAAGAGAACACAGCAAAATGGATCCGTAACTTCGGGAAAAGGATTGGTTCTGAGGGCTGGGTGTATAGCGCCATGTAAGGCTCCACAGGCCTTTCAAGTACAACAAAAGGAGCGCCAGCTGTTTGTACTCCATTGAACTGCAGCTTCCTGCGCACTCCAGTTGGCACCATTAGTGACCCCTTCTTAATCCATCCTTGTGAAGTGTCTGAGCTTCTAATTCCAGCAGAGCAGCCCCTGACTGCTGTACGTGATTCTACTTGTACGAAGATGGCTGACGTTTCAGCGTCACCTGCTCAAGACAGAGTTCAATGAATCCGACTTTCTGGCAAGTGTCAGAGTCATGCAGCCGCTCTATAGCCACCAGACTGTGCTCAGCTCATCAGTTGTAGCCTCGTCCGCTTAGTGCGTCGTCTGCGTTCACTGCGTCTTCGTAAAATTCAGTTCTTCGCCTTCTTCAACCCCAGAGGATGCCCAGACGATGCCATCACCTTCACAATATGGTAATGCGCCCGAAAACATTACAACTGCAGAACCACAGGAACAGAATGCTCAGGCTGCCGCGGTCGTATCCTTTGCGAAGGTTGCTGCGTAGTATGTAGCTGGGTTATCCAACAACCTCTATTCGCATTCCGCTTGTCACATCAGCACCATTGCTTGTCATTCCCCTGCCTTTTTTCGTAGTTCATCTCCGCGGCTTCCTCCAGACTTAGGTGGCATTGTTCGTACGAGGCTTCCATTCGTGTGTGGCGGGAAGGACAGGCGTGTTCTCCTTCAGTACTTCGCTGAAACAGCTGTAAAATTCTCAATGGCCTGGGTGGCAGCTAACACCATATTATGCTCGGAGTTACTCCGCCTAACATCTCAGCTTCCCGACACCGAGGGAGGCGAAGGGCTTGTAGCTCCTTGGAAGAAAAAATTAGCACTGGAATTCACAAGTAATAAGGTCCAGCTGTGCTGCTGAACTGCAAAGTTTTGCAAGTTTGCCGTTGTCCTTTGGTTGAATATGCTCCTACGCCGGCGTATTCTGCAGTCATCTGACATTCTTGCTTGGGCTTCGAATAAGAGCGTTTGCAGGTATTCTTGCGGTTTATCCCTGGCATCCTGTAGGAAAGTGTCCTTTATCACATATAGATGGGTTTGGAATGGCGGTAAACTGTACCAATGGTTTTTTGCAAGGTCTCGTTGCCTGCGTCGCGCGCATGAGTTATTATGGGGCCCAGCTGAGCTAGGTACTTGCTCGCCTCCAGCATGCTTTACAGGATCACAGTAGGCATCGAATATGCCTCAAATCCTCATGCGTCTTCAGATAGGTAGTTTTCGTGAAGTTCGGATACGCTCGCGCACTGCTGTCGAATTTTGATTTGGTGAGCACTCACACTCCTCCTGCGTGGCGCTGCATTTGTTGCACCAGCTCCACTGGAGAGGGGCAGAAGTTCTTAGGAGTGCTGCTGAACCGGAAGCGGCAAGTGAGTCACTCCTAGCGTCAGCTTGTGACGCAGCGCCACAACACATCTGAACATCGCAAGTGCCCCTCGATGCCCAAGTGATTCGTTTACGTGTGCCAGGGCTCTGGGTTTTCAGTATCTCGCTGTGGCATGGGAAGATTGCCACTGTTTTCGCCGCACCTTGAGGAGAGCAAGTGCATGGCAGAACCTGCGCACAGGGTTGTCCGCACCTGCAATCCCGAGGACACTCTGGAGTGTGTGTAGTATGGCATCCTGAGAAAGCGGAACTGCTTTTCCTTGGAGATTTCGTAGATTACAGGCGTCATCCGCCTGTGTGACGCGTGTCAGTTGTGCCTTCACCTAGGACACCTGCCCGCATCACTCAGAATAAATTGTTGGACTAGTTCAACGCTTCTTCGACAGTGTAGCTGCATGAGCCTCTGTCGAATTAGTGGAGTCCACGCAGTTATACGGCGTTCAGTGCAAATGTCTGCCCAACATGTTCTGGGTCTTTCTTTGCTCCTACAAGATCGTCGTACGACGACAAAAGTCATGTATATTTCGGCGTGTAGCAAAGGATCGTCTCCATTTGAGCCTTAAGGGTACCCATCTTTTTCTTCCTGGCCTTTGCTGCAGTGTATACCTTCTGCCCGCCGAGGTCTTTGTGAAGACTCCGTTCTATATTGCCATTGTTAGAGTCGTACTGCGGGCGCGCGGACGCTTGCCGACTTGTAGTGCGGTGTTATTAAGATCGTCCTATGCATCAGTTCTCTTGTTCCTAAATTTTAATGGCGGCAATCATTCACATTTAGTCAAGCAGACGTATGGTGGCATGTAGTTGTGCCGCCATCTGTGATAATGCTTGTGAGATGCTCACTAAGAAGTGCATGCGCTGGCTCGCGATGTTGGGAAAGGCGGCTAAAATAGCCGGCAAAAAGAGTCAGACCCCGAAACAGAATATACCTGGCAGTACCGCCTGCGGGTTTTGGCTTGTCGACTATCTTGAGGGGGCTGCGGAGAGGCTACTGTTGGTGGGACCCTGCTGGACTCCTGTCTGTTAAGCGCCGTTGTAGTGAGCAGTTAGAAGGGGCGAAGTAACTCTGAGCCGCACGAATACTGCAAACAAGAATTTGATAACGACACCCTCACGAAATTCAACGAACACAAAACCGAAAGACTTTTAGAGGTGGCGTGCCGAAGCTGACGAGAGCCGTGGGCAACCCACAGACGCGAGACTATCCCTCAAGAAACTTACGTGAAATGCGCGTTGTCAGTTATATCAGTTGTATGGTGCCACGCAGGATTCGCGATTTTGGTGGACGCAGGACCTACACAACGCAGCAGACTGCGCAGTCATGAAGAAACGGATGAAGCGGACTGCTACACTTGCCGTCGTAACTTCAAACCCTGTAAAAAAGAATCTTTCCGTATGCGTGCAAATAAATATCCCATTTCCAGAGGAGCTGGAAACACGAGGTGGAATTATTCCCCAACCTTGTGCCAGCCGTAAGTTCGGGCATACATCATCCGTATGAAGTTTGCGCCACCAACGCGTCTTTGTTCTTAATTACTGTAACGACGATTTGCTCCCAGGAACCAAGTAAAGTGCAAAAAAGTAAGAACCTTAATAATCAATCATGCGAAAGCAGCTACTCCCCCCTCTTCCCTCCAAGCTCTACGTCTCAGGCACTTAGCACTGAATGGATGGGAGACGAAGCCAGCCTGGGCAGCCTTGCAACACCCCCCAGTGCAGAATACTTGCTCATAAAGGCTAAACGTCCTCTACAATATGTTGGGGCAAACGGATTAATTTCACTGTTTCTGCTATCCGTCTGCGTCCCTGTCTCCTAACTGCACGCCTAAGCCACATGTGCTCTTACAGTGCTTGCCTCGAGTACGCTGCACGCAAAAGGAAGAATTGAGGGGCCTCAGAACTCCCTGTCTAAGCATCTGGTTGGGCCATATAAACGGCACCCGACCACTTGCAGCTGAAACCACTGCACGCTGAGAACAGCGGCGCTTGCCCGTGTACGCGAAGCATCAGACGTACTGAAAATATTTTGATAGTTGCAGTGTGTCTATTGTTTCCTTTGCTTGTATATATTCTTGCCCCAGCCGCTTTGACCTATCCACTGTGGTGGGCTATTCGACTCGCCGAGGCGCTCATTTGAAAGTTCCACAAAATCCAACGAGGCAGAACCCCAGACACACAGGTTGACGGCTTCAGGGGAAATACCGATGCAAATACACAACTCCAAAACCATCTTGTTAAATAAAATACGAGCAGCCAAGTAGTTACGGCATTCCAACAGCCAAGCGCCAGCAGCTTTGCCGCAGCGGCTGAATCCTCAAACAATCTGCCTACATACTAACGACTGCAGGCGTTGCCGCTTCCGCTGCTGTAGCAGCAACGCTTCCCATCAGTGGTGCTGCAGCACCTCCTGGTACTGTTACAATACATGGTGAGAATGGTGTTACAACAAATACTGCCGTGTATCTCATTGTGTGTGGACCAAGTCGGTCTTTTTGGCTGCAGCTGAAGGTGTTGGGGTGTCAGGTTTGAGGTTTTTCCGCAGCAACTCAGGCAGGCAAGAATCGTCATCTCCCCCAAACAGTTTTCTTCTCGGTCCGCGCTTTGAGTTGTTCCCATTTCTATCATCATCATCATCATCATTATCATCATCATCATCATCAGCAGCATTGCCTTTGCCATTCCTTTTTTTCTTGCCCTTTCCACCATTCTTTCCAGCGTCAGTAGGTTCTTTGTCGTCACCATTAGACCCTTCTGTGTCCTTGATACTCTGTTTCCGTTGCTGCATGCTGTGTCCGTCTGCTGCAGCGTCCTTGTCGCTAGTGCTGCCCTTTTCATCGCGGACGTTTCTATCTCCACTGATTGCTGTCGGGATTCTCCTGAGGTCCCCGGAAGCCCTTTCCACACCGGGCTCTTCCTGCCCCACAGTATTCACCTTCGTAGGGAGAGCGTTTATGTATGCAGCCAGTTGAGCATCGGGCGGGAACGGCCTTGTGCCCAAGCAATCCTGGAGATCCGCAAATGTTAGAGTCTCCTTCTCAAGAAGCAACGCACTCAAGGCATTCATTTCCTGGTTAAAATTTGCACATACACACGCTCAGATTCGCTTCGCGTACGCACTCACGACACGGTGGGAAGAACAGACGCGGGCACAAACCTGGCAAAAGATATAAGACGCAGCAAACTCAGCAACACAACAAAACCAAACTCTGTGCATTCCTTGAAGACACAGCAGGTCCTTGCCTTTTCTTTTTCCTTTAGGAGAGCCTTCACTCGCTCGTACTGATTGCTAATCAAATTGCGAACTTCATCATCCACAAGCTGCACACATAAACAAGTGTGGGATGCATGTGCGTTTCCACTCGTTAATAAACTTTGCGGTGTTCAGAGCTTGTTACGAGGAGGACGGTATGGCTGAATCTACTGACACGTTCAATACATCTGCGTATGCTCACATCACCCTACATATACACACGTATACGAAAATACAGGTGTTCAACGAACCTACAAGACACAGAAAAAGGTATAGGGACCCAACCAAAGAGCTGCACAGTAAACCGTTTTAACTCGGCGCAGCAGCCCATACACCCACGCAACCAAGCAAGCAAACACATGCACACACTCCGAGACCTAAATATACAAGCTCTGCGCAACATAGGTATAAACTTTCCTGTCCACAAGAAAAACTTATGTAAACAAAGCCGCGGTTTTCTCATTACGCGTATCTTGTAGTATGCCAGCGATAGCTGAGATGCTTCCGTGGGCTCACCTGCGCTGTGGCATCTGAGAAAAGCTGATAAGGATCCTGCGGGCTTTGTCGAGTTCGCTTCAAGTTGACCAAGCCGATTTTCGGGTTCATTCCTAGTTGCATAATTATTAAACGGGCAAGGTGAGTAGCCTTTTCAATGTCATCAACGGCACCTAGGAATAGAAGGCGTGAAGAGAAACATGACAAAAGCTTTGGACTCAGCAGACGCGTTTTACCAGCACGGTGTAGCTTTTGAATTAATGATGAGACGAGCCAGTACAGTCAATCAAAGACCCGCAGGTTGTCACTTGAGGTTTGTTGCTGAGTTACAGCCTCGTGTAGCATTCTCCTCGGCACAGCGTCAACCAACATTTCAGAGGAAGCCCAAGCGAGGATGCCCTATGACATCTCCAAGCCCCTCTCGTCTCACCGCTGGATATGCATCCCATAAAAAGCTCCTCAGCCGCTCTCCCAGCAAGACAGACGGCAATCCTGTCTAAGAGGGCATCCTTCTCATAAAGCTCCACTGGAGGCGGCATCTGCTGACTAAATCCCATGGCTCCGCTGTCTCTGGGGATGACCGTCAACTTGAGCACTACGTCTACTCAAGAGCAGAAAAACAAAAGCCTGCAAGCTTCACGCGAATTGACGCGCACTCAGATACGCCCATGCACTCTTGTGGAAGGGAAGAGATAGGCGAAAAGAACATAGCTGATGTAGCAAACGCGGAAGAAACGCCTACGGAGACAGATATTTGTTATGAACAAGAAAATGCTTGCCCAAACGAAGGCTACCAAAGATGATGAACAGACAAAAATACAAGAGTGCGTGGATGTGTGCAGATAATGGCTGAAGCATTGATACCCATGCAAGCCAGCGCAGGTGCATCACTGAGAAGGGAAGCCAAAAAAAGTACAGGATGTTCCAAAGACCCCACCCCACCTGCGTGCTTCAAGAACCATCCAGCCACAGCGTGTCCTGCCTCGTGAAGTGCAATCGTCTTTTTCTGCTTTTCTGACATGAGATTTTTAGTGTTGGAGGGTAAACCCGCGATAATCCGCTCAACGGCCAACTCAAAATCCTGCGCCCAAATACTTGACCTATATCCATATTTACAAACCTAGGCATTTTCTATTTGACGGTGCATGCCATTCTGTCTGCCTGTCTTGCTGCAGTATTCGTATCTCATGCTTGGAATTGTGCAGTTATGGTGGGCAATCTGTACCCGCTGCTCAATGCCTCGTTTTGTTCGCCTCCTCGCTGCGTATATTGCCGCCTCATTGCAGATATTTGCGATATCGGCGCCAACCTTAACAGGAAAAACTCACGTGCCAATCTTAATGTGCAAAGAAAAGCAAAACGGCCAATGAAATGGAAGACAAATAGAATACGCATGAAGAAATCAGGCAAGACTGCGATAATGAACCGTACACAAACGCCGAATCTAAACAAATCCAAACACCGAGGTGATCATTTGCGTCTCCGCAAAATACGCCAGACAAATATGTACATATCTACTTTGACAGTATATGTACACAGCCACGCACACACGGGCAGATGGGTGCACGGATACTGATCAACATAAAGTACACTCTAAGAGACTTCCCTGCTGCGGACCTGGATCTGCACGTTAAGTATACCAATTCGAATATGCAAGACGTGGCCAGCGTCCATCCATGTACATGCACCCTTATGCGTGAAGCAGACAGACGCGGAGACGGGCACAAAAACATAGAGAAACGGCCGAACAGACAGACAACGAAAGACATGGATGAAAAGGAATGAACGATGACGACCGTATGAGGGAGGGACTGCAGGAAAAAGACGAGACGAATAAGGGACACGGAGAATGAGACAGGGGACCAGCGAGAAACAGCACCAAAAGCAAGGAAGCTTGCGGAAACAGAAAGGAGACCGCCAACGAAACGAATGAAAACAGTACTTACCATGCCCGGAGTGAGTGCAGCCATTCTCTCCGCAAGCGCATTTGCATCGACCCTAGGAGACAACCTTAACGGCTGGAGGTGGACCTGTGAAGGCAGGAAACAAAAGAAGAAATCCTTTCCCAATGAAATAATTTCCGCTCTCCATGCGACTCCCCTCCTGCGCTTGACCTGTTTGTTAACGTTGCAAGAATTCGAGACGAGCCAGCCTGCGATTCCCCCTGTTTGTCTGTTTTTCGCAGTTGCAGTAATTCCTTCTTTCCATGAAAAAAAAAGAGAAAGACACAGAAACACCGAACGAGAACGAATTCCGAAGCGACAAAGTGGTATGCTACGCACCTTAAATATCTCTGCCCTCTCCTTAACGTCTGGCCTGTTGATAACCACCCTACGATCGAACCGTCCAGCTCGCTTCAGTGCGGCATCTAGAAGGTCCTCTCTATTTGTGCCTGTCGGAAATATAAAAGGGACCAAGGAATACCATGGCTTGCCTCACTTTCTTTTACTGACGCTCAAAGAAAAGAACCAGCGGAAAACACGTTCATGTGCAAGGCAGGTGCTTGCCCGTGCAACGAAGGGGAAATGGTGTTCAGTGCAGCCCCAGCATTGCACTGGACACGCCTACAAACTTCATTCTAGGCGCCTGTCCATGTTGGTGTAACGATGCACTTTGGTGTACGCACAACACAGAAATGGATATAGCTGAGCGTGCCACTGCATTCATAAAGGTGCATGCAATCGTATTTATTGGCATATTAATGCATACGCGCATGCATCCACATACACTTGCAGGAAGTGCACGCGTGCTAGAGGGTATCAATGCATACGCCTTGCAGCGACTTCCCATTTGCACAAGTGTAAAGACGCATTGCTCTCATCACTGATTTCGCACCAGACAGGATATGCATGTCTACAGCGATATTCACAGACTAGTGGGGAGACGAATCAAAAGCCATCGGGTCCATCAGCCTCCATAACACCTGTGCACTGTAGGAGATAAATATATAAACGCCCACAAAACCCCACTACAAATGCACATCTGTAGTGTGCACTTGTGGCAAAAACAAGACCTGTCAATTACCTGCCAAGACGACAACCGACTCATGCGGTGAAAAACCATCCATCTCCACAAGCAGCTGATTCAGGGTTTGTTCCCTTTCGCTATTCGCGAACTGCGTGCTGCGGCTGGCACCGACGCTATCTATTTCGTCTATCCATATGATGGCTGCAAACGGCATACCCACACAGAAACAAACGGAAAGCCTGCGGCAACAATATGGCTCTGCATGCTTGAGGCGATCTCCAGCATCAGGCTACAGCTACACAAATGAGAGGCCAAAAACCTTTATCCTAATCCCTGAACCGTAAACGAACAAGGCGCTGCCTTCCTGGCTTCATCAAAAAGTTCCCGGACTCTCGATGCTCCAACTCCCACAAACAACTCGACGAAATCCGAGCCGCTAATGGAAAAAAATGGAACTCCAGCCTCTCCTGCAACTGCCTATGCACCCCAAAAAGCAACAGGAATAAAAGCAACACAGCACAATCGAACAAAGAATTTCAAAGAACGAAAAATCCACTCGACACTCCTCGGCGAGCAAGACACCTTTTAAGACAAGACACCTTTTAAGCTTCAACCCTACATTTCCTTGACAACGGCAACCATCTACGAGCTGCTCAGTCCAGTGGTAAGTGGCTTGCTTGCCTTAGCGAGCAACGTTTTGCCGGTACCAGGGGGTCCAACTAATAAAGCTCCCTTCGGCAGCTTCGCACCCATTTTCTGAAATGCTGCGGGGTTTTTGAGGAAGGAAACAAACTCTGTAATTTCTCGCTTGGCCTCATGCAAACCTGAGTGGCAAGTTCCATCAAGCAACTCAAACATGCGTGCACCTCAGTGCTCCCTGCACTCTAACTCCCCCTACATAACCTTGGCCATCCTGAATGCTCTTGGACTAGCCACGTACCCGCAACGTCAGCGAAACGAACTTTCACCTGCCCACAAAGACCCGCATTACACTTCACTGCACAGGCCTTAACTGAACCTCAGAGCCCCAAACCCTCTCCCGAACCCAAAGTTCGGAGGCCCCGACCCCCCGACTGGTGGCCACTTACTGTGTCTGGCTTAATGCGAGCTCTCTTAGAGCTACTATTGCCCAACAGACGGTTCAGACCGCTTGCACTCCCGCCTCTGCAGAGGAAACGCTACACCCTAAGCCCTAAACCATGGAACGGTGATAAAGAGCTGGTAGCCTTTACACTATTTGTCAGCACGGTCCTTTAGCTAGCATTCTGCTCCTCCCCGTAGTATATACTTTTGCTTTGTATCAAGAAACATATGTCATAGGGTTTGTTTTGTACCGGTTGACAGCTCCTCCCATAAGGAAATCTCTGGCTATGGTGGCCATGATTAAAAAGAAGAACGCGGAGGCGAGCAAATCCCCAAGACTAAAATTCCATCCCTCTTCGACGTAAATAGGGAGAAAGTCTTTCGGGTGTATTCCGAGCGACGCCTGGTAGCAACAGTACCAGCAGTAGCACAGGCCGCAGCAGCAGGGCCAAAACATACGGCAACAGCCGCAGTAAGGAACATCATAAGAACGCAGCACCAATGCATTCCCTGGAAGCCCGTAGGAGCGAAAAAACTCAGGGTTGGGGCTCTAGTTCACCTGGAAGTGCTCCATTTTTTCAATGAAGCTTTCGGGTGTAAGGCCCGTCTTGAACCTGACAATCTGTTTCTTAGGCAGCATGTCCGTCAGCTTGGGCTGCTGCAGTGGCGGTAGCGACGAAAACTGGTGTTGCTGCTGAAGGTGCTGCTGCATACTGTAAGGCTGTTGTTGCTGCTGGTATGGCGGCATGGCCATTGCCTCCTGCAACTGCAGCTGTTGTTGCATTTGCTGCTGCTGCTGCGTGTACAGCACCATTTGATACTGCATTTGCTGCTCCATCGCCTGCAGCTGTTCTGGTGTCGGGGAAGCTCTTACAATAGCAGTGCATCGGCCCCTCTCCCCAACAACAACGACCTTCTCTACCAAGCCTCGAGCGACATACAAACTAAGAAACTCCTGCAAAGCCACGCAAACAACCAGCATGCATAGTAGGACTAGTGTTGCACCCGCAACAGCAGCAGAAACATGATGGGCTCAAGTAGGCGAAGCGTTCTCAGAACCAACCTGCAGTGACAGCTGAGGCTCCACGACTCTCGACAGCAACGACAAAGCAAAAACCCAGATGCCCAACCAGATGCACATACGCAGCAGCAGATGCTGCAGGGCCCCGCCGGTTAGAGGAACAAATGGCAGCCGGCCGCTGCCGTTGTTGTTACTGCTGCTACTGCCTTCTCTCCGTTTCAAGGCATCCTTAGGATAAAAAGCTTCGAACCCCAGGGGCACCCGCCTTGTGCTATTTCCAGGGGCTGCTGACTTTCCTGGACCACGAGGACCCCTGGTGCTGTTCCCTCCGCCATCGTTTCCAGTGCTGCTGGTACTGTTAATTCCCTTGTTGCTACTACTCTTGCCACTGTCTTCCCCTTTGCTGTTGCGGTCGCCTGCGTTGGCGTTTCCATCAGGCTGCCCGCTGCTGCCGCTACTAGTGCTGCTATCTTCATGCGATTCTCCCTGCGTACCGCGACTGCTGAGAGCAAATAGGTCTCGAGAGAAAAGTTGCAGCAGTGCGCTTGCTGCTGGGTGCTGGCCTGCTGCGGCTGCAGCTGTATGCAGCTGCCGCAGCAGGAGTGAGAGCACGGCGTTCAAGACGTTGGCAGGAAGTTCAGCTGCTGAAAGCAGCGAATGTTCTGTCACCTTATGCAACAGCTGCCGCATCCCATATTGTTGTTGCTGGTGGAGCAGCAATTCGCGTTGAAGAGCTACCTTCACCTGTTGGTGCCGTTGCTGCAGCTCTTGCGCTTGCTGCTGCTGCAACAGCCAAATGTTCTGTTGTCGTAGCCCTTCGTGAGCATCACTGCATGGTAAAGTGAATGCGTAAACACTTTGTTCTGCCACAGTCCTCTTGCTCCTGCTGGGGCTGTTGCTAATAAGCAACCTACCATTGCAGGTATGGAAGGAGGTAGTGAAGCGAGGCAGTAGCCGCTGCCCCTGCTGCTGTTGAAGCTCACGCCGTTGCCACACCTGTGCATAAATGGAACTACGAGGAGTTCCTACTGTTGTTTTTACTGCGGCTGCAGCCGCTGCTGCAGCTGCTGTTGCTGCCTCGGCCTCAGCGATTTGGGTCCAGCGTGTGCGCCAAGACGGCTGCAGGAATTGTTCAGAATACAAGGTACGGCACACCACAGAAGTTGTTGAAAAACCCTCAGGAAAACGCAAGACGGGTCGTGCGCCTCGCTGCAGCAGCAGCAAATGTGCTGCTGCTGCCTGCATGCCGGCTCCGCTGTAGCTTCTGAAGCCAGTGCACGCAGCAACTATAAGCGCGCCAGGGTGCTCCTTCCACTGATGCCCCCAGTGATGCTCACATGTGACAACGGCCCCTTACGGGTAACAGCTCCTGCCAGCCTAGCTCACGCGCCGGCCGCTGCTCGTGCTGTCTCAAGCGGTACAACGCCACCCCTCAAGGGTACGCTACTCCTACTCGATATGCCCCACAACGAGAAAGAATATCCGACTTAAGGATGCAACAACCAGAACAGCCCTATATGCCGGTCATCGAGAGCACCAGCAGGAGCAGCCAGCAGCGGCACCAGCAACCAACCTTCGGTGTCTGTCAGCAGCAACAAAGGTACCCTGGCCCCCAATAAATAGAGGATTTCTCAGAAAATGAGTGTTGGCGCAATTACTACTACTGTTACACTGAAGTTAGTGGCTGAAGGCTACAGTTGACCGAAGAACCTGGGGACTGAGGGGCTGCCATTTGCGGCTACTGGAAGCCAAACTCCTCTCGTGTAAAGGATGCGCCTCAGCCGCGAACAGTAGGTTGGTCCAATTAGCTGATTTTGCAGTGCATCTACAGTCTACTATGGCAGAAAAGAATGGCATTTTCCCCTCTTCAGCACGACTAACTGCCATGCAAATCTGCCGAGACAGTACGTCTGTGTGTAGAGTCGGTTCATCAGTTGCAACACTCCCGCAGAAGGAATTCTGCAGTCTTTTTTGGCAATAGCTGTGCTTTTGTATAACTCACTTACGGTGCTTTTGTGCAACTCATCTGCGGTGCTTTTGTACAACACAGCTACGGTGCTTTTTTTTACAACGCACTTGGTGTACCCTTCAGCCTGCTGTGCACCTTTCGAGCAGGGCTTGACTCGTGTTTGGGGAGCATGTGCCCTGTCTGAAGCTGGTACGTGTATTTCAAGTTGAGTGCAGGCCTGCTACCGCGGGCCAAGCTACTGTTGAGCAATACAGTGTTAGTGCGCGCTTCAAGGGGGGGCGTAGACACACGTGGATCTGGTGTTGTCTTGCAGAGGGAGTTGCAGTAAGGTGCGTTCCCACGCTTGTCAGGTTGCCTGCCCTCCGCACCAGCTCCAGGCTTTTGGGGTGCTGTTCCCAGGAGGCTAGAGGAGAAGTTAGCTGCATTCTGGGGAGTCGGAGGTTAGCCCTTTCCTTCTAGCGCAACCCACAGTGGCCCTCGTGTAAGACCAAGGAGTCTTGCCATAGTTCATCGTGTTGTGTTGTTCTTTGGCCGCGGGCGCAAGCAGGGAACACCGTACCTACGGCTGGAGGGCCTGGTACATAGCATACTTGGTGGGGACGGCACTTTGCGAAGGGGAGCCGTCGAAAATTTTCCCCAGGACCACTGGGGGAAGTTGTTCCGGTTTCCTCCTTCTGCATAGTGGTGCTTTGTCAGGGGTTTCCCTCTGCTGCTATCGAGGCGAGCAACAGCTGGGCGCTTCGTCACATTGAAAAGAGCGCACACCATCGCACCCAAGCAAAACATCTTTTGAGCGGGGAGGATTAATGAATGCGTGCGCCTTTGCTGACCGTCCAGATATGGCAGGCACCGCCATGAGGCCCCAGCATCGCTATGCACGTCATATCTGGACACATGTGAAAGTTCCTTGGTTCTGTGGAGTTTTTCCTCCGCGTCCAAAGTGAACCGGAAAAGCTACAGGTGCTGTTGCCACGTTCGGCCCGTAGTTGAGAGAACTCCGCGAAGCGGCGAGAAGAGTTTTTCCTTGCTTGACTTTCACAGCGGCAAAACCTCCTGAGTGAGTAAATTAAGCTTCTAGGTCGATCATGGATACTTCTATAGAGGTTTCCCACCCCGCCACCCTAGAAGAATCCACGGGTAGGGAAAGTGGGCAGTTACGTCTTAGCTGGGTCGGATGTCTCTTCGTCAGCATTACTGTGCTCAATTCTAAGGAAAATTATGGTTGGTCCAGAGGATTTAGAGTGAGACGCCCCGCCAAGTTCCAGCATAGCTCGGGCGTCTCAGCGCACTGCCGTGTTCGAGTTGGTGGCGCCCCGGGCCCGAGCTCGAGTACAAAAATGCAGAAGATGGCGAGGCACTTCCTCCAGGGAACCTTGGTCCAACTCACGCGGCAGCCATATTCCCACTCCCCGTTTCGCACGGGAAATGGGAATGTTAATAGAACGGTTCCACATGAGGGTTGCAGGTCGAGGCGCGGGAGCTGGAGGCTCCCTAATCAAGGAGCATTGCCCCACACCATTAGAAGCCATTGAGATGCTGTCATTCTGAACAGTCCTAGTTGTGGGCATGCTACTGCAGCTGCATCCCTTGTGTATGCGTGCAGGGGTGACCTGCGAGGGTCTGCACGGACGAGCTGAACCCCTGTAAGCTCATGCTCATCCGAGTCTATTTCGAGGCTTAGGTGTGGGAATGGGTTGGCGCTCCTTCCCCTGCTAGAGCAGCGAGGTCACGGCCTGATCAATACTTCAAGGATTGGTTGCCGCGTGAGTTGGACCTAGGTTTCCTGGACGAAGTGTCTCGCCATCTGTTGCGTTTTTGTAGTCGCATTTTTCCATTCCTAAGCAGCACTCCTTCACCGAGCGCCGGGTGCTGGGCGACTTTCTGGAGTGCGACTATCCGCGCCCCTTGGCTCTGTGGACCCGGTACGTCTTGGCTTCCCCTGTTGCATCATGTGAAGTGGAATGTGGGTTCTATCAAGCGCATGCGCGTATCTGAAGCGTACAGAAAGTTCCTGGGATTGCGATGCGGCTCACGGTGGTTTCGATCTCGACGGTTGTCTCAGGGATTTATCAACGTTGGTTTCGATGTCGACGGCTGTCCCAAGGATTTATCAACGGTCCGGCTATTTCACTCGGTTCATGTTCAGGCTCATGCCGCAAGATCCGCGGTTTTTCCGTTGCACGGATGACGTCTTTGGCTTCCACATGACTGCCGAGGAGCTCAGCCATGTTCTGAAGGATGCTGGGCTCCCAGTCAAAGTTGCCAAGATAGTTGATTCTTCTGGCGGACGAGTTCCTGCAGTAGGAGTGAACATCTCGCCTGCAAGCGGTGAGTGTGTTATTGCACCTCGTTGCAGGTAGGTACTGCGGACGCAGGACGTAATGCGCTCTTTCAACCAGCGCCTCTCCAAACGGAACATTTTTTTGGCCGGGTTCATTCAGTTTCTTGCTCCTTTCATTCCAGCTGCCGCTTTCCTATGCGAGCTATACCCCGCTACGTGCAACAAGGAAAGGGAAGAATGGGCAGACTGGTCACCACCGTTCGAGTTACCGTGGCCATTCCGTTTGCCAGTCCCGCTCTTTACGTCTACTCTGACACTTCCGAAGAAGGATGCGATCTTGCTGTAACGGCCGGCCACTCTCCCTGCTTTCAACTAGCGTGAGTTCGTGACACTCCATCTTGGAGGGAGGCAGTTGGTGTAAAGTGGGAATTGAAACGATTGGCGTGGGCTGAGAGGCGCTTAGAAGGTGTCTCAGCAATATGTTGGTATACGGATAATTTGCCAGTAGTTCAAGGACTAACCAATAAAAGGTTTAGTGCTTAGGCTCCTGCTGATAGGCTTGCCTTGCAGCAAGCCGGGCAGTATGTGCATGGTGCTGGAGACCCAGCTGATCCGGCCTCACGCCTACTTTCTACTAACAACACGCATGCCCTGCTCCGGACGAAATACCTGTCTTTCTTTCGGACGGGATCCCATGATACCTAAAAAAATCATAAGAAACGCAAAAGACTCCCCTTCCAACTAGGCATCGCACCACGCCGCATGTCGCACCACTCGTGTGAGTGTGCTGGCACGGATGCGATGGCTACCTCGCTTCCGGAGTTCCCTCACCTATTTTATTAGCAGGCTAGTCAAGAGAATAGCGGCTTGATGTAAGCAAGGGTGCCACTTTTCTGGAACACATCCGGAGAATGGAAGCCTTCCGGCGTGCGCCGCAGTGCATCTCTATTCCCAGGTAGTCAAGAAAAAAGTGCCCTGCCAGAAGAAAATGTAAAAAATGGAAGGTGTTGATAGGCCGCTACATCGAGAAATATGAGTCGTTTGTCGTTGGTGAACAAAAGTCCAACGGTGGAGTCAGAGCTTTGATATCGAGGATTCATACATAGGGCCTGTTCTTTACAGGGACGCGATCAGCTATGCAGTAGGGAGAGAGTCGAAGGGCAAGCGGGCGGGATACGTTTAAATGGTGGAACACAACAACGAGGATGAAACGGCAGTTCCACCTCCCTTGCGGAAACTGATTGGGGTACTGGGCCCATGAGTGTTGAGTCAGTTCTCTCAATGCCAACCTATTGGTGCTGCCCCAGTTCTTTTTGGTGCTGCTGCAGCTCCTGTGCTCCAGCTGCAAACTCCGGCGGCTTGTTTGTTGTGGCTGTGGAGCGATTTGCGGGAACCGCTCCCATCCAAGAGGCAGCCAGGAATGCCTTTGAAAAGACGGAAAATGACGAAGAAGGAGAAGATAAGAGGGAACGAACTGAGAAAGCGTATGCGACCACCAGCAGCAAGCAAAGCTGGGATGAAAGGACAGCCCAGTGCAGCACAGCAGCAGCTTTATTCAGAGCTGATATTTGCACACTGCGAGCAGCCACTAATCTTTTTAACCAGAATTTCTGCAAAATGCATGTTAGAATCGAGGCGAGGCAAGAACCGCAAGCTGCATTGCCACAGAGACAAGCCGCATGATCAAAAACGGAAAAGCTCTGGCGCGCCTCCCTAGCGTTTTTCTCTTCCTCCTGCTGCTCCCCTCCTGGTTCAGCTGTTCATGTCAATCTTATTGCCCTTTGTATTGATACTATTATTGCTGCTGCTGCCACCGCTAAATATTTATCAAACGCGCGCACGTTGGGCTGCAGGTAGGGGGCTCCGCATGTTTACCCATGGCCGGGCCTACAGGATCTGGTGCAGCTGGGTGAGGACCTGTTGTTGCTGTTGGTGTTGCTGATGAACGCTTGGCGCTAGCAGTGGCTTGCCACTGGTCATTGTGGCGTCCTTTGCCGAGCGCCTAGGTTCCTGTCGGTTGGAGCATGCATCACAACCGAAACAGAAATATGAAAGGTCCACCGCTGCCCAAAAGGTGGGGGCCTCAAGATAAAAGGAAGGTTGCCATGAGCGACGCCGATCTAGACGCAGGCAGAGGAAGGTACGTCGCGTACAGCGTCGAAATTTTTGGCTCCAGAAGGAAAAGATGTACAAAGATGTAGGCCCGTCGACCGACACAACAACACAAAGGTTTCTACGTGTCAACTCTACGCTGCGCTGTCCATGCCACCGCCTGTAGTGGCAGCTGCTGAGCCAAGGACGACGGACTGGTGCAAGGGAGATGTGTGCCGATTCCCCTATAGGTTGTGTAGTGAACAGCTGGCCTATGCTGTCACTACGATAGACCCCTAGGTTAGGCAGACTATGTGCACACACTATATCCAGACACCAAAATCTATGATTCTCGCTGCAACAACCAATAAACACAATTGACAATCAAATATATGATTGATTTCCTATTACTGTTCGGAAAGAAAACCCAGAATAATAGAACTGATGCCCGACCCTCGCCGAGGGCGTGGGCCAGGGTCACAGCAACAGCCTCGCACCCAGCCCCA
>NW_013549672.1:0-2337 GCF_000499425.1 Eimeria acervulina
ATAAATATAAATAAATAAATATATATATGTTTATATTTATATTTATTATATCATTATATACCTGTGCATAATGCTGTCGGCCTCCCTGCCTCTTCATTCCAGACAACGAAAGTGCACGATCTGTCTTCGCGGCATTCGTCTACGGCCTCTGCCTGAATATCAACATAAAACAAATAAATAAATAAATAAAATTAAATAAATAAATAAATAAATAAATAAATACTATGGCGCATCCTTGTATATAAATTGATTATGATAATAATAGTAATAATAATTATAATATTTATTATGATTAGTTACAGATAGTATCCACAGAAGAATATATATTATTTTAAATATAAATATAGAAAAAACAACAATTAAAATTAAATTGAGATGCTGAGAATGATAGCCACAGGAACATTTCCCTTTGAATAATTTCTACTGCTTTTTTCTTAACACCATTAAATGCCTTTTCTATAACAGAAGCAAGTATATATATATATATATATATATATATATTTATTTAACACGAAATGCTTGTACTAATGCATTATATTCTGCTGTTTTTCCTACCAAAGTATAGCGGGACTTCTCTGGCTGCTGCAGCTGCAGTTCTCTGCCTGCTGCACATGGTGCTGTATGATTATAAAGAAGAAGAAAGTGAGGGGTAACGCCCTGAACGAAGCCGCCTTGGTGCGAGTATAGAGGCGGGGGATCTCTGTAAGAAAAGAGTGAAAATAAAACAAAAAAAGAAATTTTAATTATTTTAATTGTTATTTTTATGATTATTATTCTCTTTATTCGTCTAATAACCTGCAGAGAGCGGTGTGTATAGACGTACTTAATAGGGATGCATCTGTAGTCTGAGGCGAAAGAGAATAAATAAACCAGTAAAAATAATATTAATATATATATTTATATATTTAATTGTAAATAATAATTAAAATCAAATGATTAATGAATATATTATTAATTATAATAGATAAATTTAGAGAGAAAATCTATCACCTGCTGCTAAGGTAAAGTTTTCTGCATCGGTACACCCGCTGGGTGTTTCTTCGTGTGCAAACAAATCCGGTTGAACAGTAAGCTGCACAAAACGGCAAATAAAAGTTAAATAAAAAAGATATAATAATGAAAATTAATTAATAAATAAATTAATTAATTTTCATGTATTATAAATATAAAGAAAGAAGAAAACAAACCTTGCATATTGTTTGGTTTCTGCACTTAGATCGAACCCAAGCCAAGCTCGTTGTGAAGTGGCATTGGCCCTGACGCCATTCTCCATTAGCTGTTGGATATAAATGATGAAAAATATCGGGAGAAAAAGTAAAAAAATATTATTAATAGTAATTAAATTAAAATAAATATTTATTTATTTATTTTAATTCAAAAAAACTAACATTCAACTAAAGGAGAGCCGAAAGACGCTCGCGTTGCCTCCACCGAACTGCCAGGTGGGCAGATCAAGACAATGCGCTTCCCCTGATATATGAATTGTTAAGAAGGCGAGTAAATGAAGGAGAAAAAACGAGAAATTAAACCTAAATACATTAAATAAATGCATTTAGATGTACATACTGTTGAAATTATCCTTGTTCCCGGCAAATAATGCTTGTAATGCTCATTGTTTATGTAGCCGTAGAGGTAAACAGATCGAGCATCGTCACGCTGGGGCGGGTAGAGCGCTGTGATCAGGCTGCGAGCGTTGGCTGGAATAACATTCAAAACGAGGGGAAAGAAGGAATAAAATAAACCAAAATAAAGCATTTCACAGTATTTATTCACTTTTGAAGATTAAATTATACTTTTAACCGCAAGTTTTTACTTTTTGATGGACTTCGCTCATGCGAAGGAAACCGCTGCCGACGGGTGGTGCCTGTACACCCCAGACAGAACAACGACTGCGTTCAGGTCTCACCGTTTCTTTGTCAACATCAGAGTTGTTCATGTTCTAATTAATTGCATTTTCTTCTTTTATTATTGTTTTAATTTGTTTTTGGAGAAGATCTTCGTTTGATCTGCGTGTAAGTGCTGCCGGTCATAATCAGGTCCGTTCATTCGCGTTGCTTTCTTACCGAATGCAACTCTGCTGTGCCGATATTCCAATTTGCTTTGAAATAATATAAATAATTGTAAAAAAGCATTTTCTATTTTTTGAAAACAAAAGAATGGCTCAAGACAAAAAAAACAAGTGAACGACAGATCCCTCCCCCCGCGCTTTCAGGGAAAAGCCGGCGTAATATTCAACAAAACGAAGCAGAGAAATATTTCGATTTCTGAGGAAAACAAACGAAAACAAAAACAGCAGGAGTATTTTTCATCCTCATACCCAACTTGTACTGTTGGTGG
>NW_013549672.1:2437-4937 GCF_000499425.1 Eimeria acervulina
AAAAAAGGTTTGCTGCATGCAACTCATTGGGGGGCGCATCCCCTCTACGCCAGCCCCAGCCAGGTCTGTATGCTGGCTTGCTCAGGATACAGACTGAGAGGGGAGGTAAGCTGCCATTGAGGAACTCTCATCTTAAGTCTTTTAGTTTGTTGCAGCTGATGAAGTTCTTCGGATAAGATCGACGACTCCCGTTTGATGCACTCCAGAAGTTTTTCCCTTCATGCATACAAAAGATTTTCTAGTTATAAAGAGTACTGGAGTGAAGAATAGAAGACAGGGAGAGATTCGCTTCGTCACAGCAAAAGATATTGTAGCTCTTCGCAAAGGCATAGACATCCTCGCAAGCACATCTACGCCACTTGAAGATGCATGCACTAACAATACTGTCAACTGCAATTCAATCAATTGTCTTTTACGGGCTGAAACAAAATCAAAAGGTTGTGCACACAGTCTTTCAAATCGGCCGCCCGAGAGTGGGGGAGGAATAATGTTTCGCCTTAAGGTTCTGCTTCTCAAGCCCTCAAAGCCTACAGCTTCTTTTTACATGCTCGTTATTATTATCTTTATTATCTAATTCATTATTACGCATCAAAGATGTATTCTTCCTTGACGAACAGACGCCCCACTGTGTAGTCAAAGTTGCTGTACTCTGTATCTACGGTTTACCTCAGGGATTACCCGCAAATGGATTAAAAGCTTCACAGGCTGTGCACTCCAGAAGAAACAAAAGAGTAAAATTGTTTGGCCCCGTCGAAGTGATGGGGGGGCCCTTCACCAAAGACAGAAAATATGCGATAACGGTGTTGTAAAGAGATGTAGTAAACTGCACATGCAGATCTTCTTCGAAGCAGTTCTATGTTTATTCTAGCTTGTATTAATGATCAGGAGCTGATAGCTTTAGTTAGGAGAGGCAAAGAAGTAGATATTATATCTCAAGCTAAGATGAGGAGGCGCAGCCAACCCAACTCTGTTCATCGGTGCAGTCTCTACGACTATGCACCGTGGAAGACAGAGGGGGAAAGATAATCGACAGAACTATGGGTAGTTTACAACTGCGAGTTTAATTAAGAAGTAGAAGATTGTTTTAATTTGCATCTTTAATGCTGTGAGAGGCCATCATGAGAAGACGCGTCTCCTACTCAAAGCACCTTGTGAATGTACACTCGAAGGAGTAGATGTGTATCCCAGGCTAGAAGAAAACAAATTAGAGTTATTCAATTAGAACACTTAGAAACAGAAGACTGAGTCTTCCTGCATCTGAAGCTGCTTTAGCAGCAGAAGGCGCAGCTGCAGCGAGTGCAACACACGATAAGCTGCTGCTTCCTTGCAGCACCATTTCTATCCATAGAGACTGTCAAGCTCTCTGAAGCACTTGCGAGAAAAAGAATTAAGAAGCAAAAAACCTTTACTCGAGCCCCAAAGTTCGGTGCGAACAACAGCAAAAAGGCTTGCAAAGAGCAGAGACTCACGCGGATAGCAGTATGCGCGGCGCTTCAATCCACAGCATTTGGAGACAGCTTGTGAACGCCACATACACCAAAGTATAATATCGGTTGTTAAGGGTTTATTTGACTGATCTTAGCATCGGTATTTGCTTCTCTGTCGCTTTGTGCTTCATATGTACGCACGGAGGAGTTAAGCAGAGCTTAACTCTATGCAGACATTGTGGGCTGCTAAGCACAGACTGTCTGAATGCAGAAAGAGAGGCTAGCTGCTGTAGTGAGGAGTTTTTGCTGCTGGGTGTTTGACTCTGCTGCTGCACGTCGCGACAGTGTTAAGCTAAGATGTAAGGCTCTTCCTTTGCATCCACTATATCTCCTTGTTTTTTCGTCTGCTTTGTTAAATGTCGCCTCTGTTGAGGTTTAATTTCTATTCCTTATCCTTTTAAGTATATTAGATAGAGATAAATACCTAAAAACCCTCAGAAAGACTCTATTGTTTACCTTTTGTGTTAGCTGTTATCTGTCTCGCAGAGAGAGACGGGAGCGCTTGCGTCTCTGGAGGTGAGAAGAGAGAAAGTTGTAAAAAATAGTGGCTAGAGTCTACTGAATGCATTTTTAGAGTTAAGAAAAACATAAAATTGGGAAAAATACAAATAAATACTCTAAAGTTTATCTAAATAAACCTTCATCAGGTGTATATACACCGGAGGAGCAGGAGTTTGCGCAGTGCAGCGAAGGGCTGCAGTATACGGGTTAGAGATCGCTGCAGATATTGATGAAAAAAAAACCATATTAGTTAGTTTTTTAAATTCTAGGGGTTTTAAATTGGTTATATAAACATATTTTGCTTTTTAATAGCGTTTTTTATTATATCTTCCCTACATTTTCTTCTCGTAGACCCCAGCAACGGGCGCTGAAGTTCAGGTGTACAGCCAGCTATGCAGTGCGGGGGAGGCCTCTTCATATTCTTTGACAAACTACGTCTGTTTCGGTGTTTTTCTGTGTTTATTTTTGTACATTTTGTATCAATTAGCGTTTATAGATGCTCAGCGCATGCA
>NW_013549672.1:7828-12828 GCF_000499425.1 Eimeria acervulina
CAGCTGAGGCAACAGCAGCAGCAGCTGAATCAGCAGCAGCAGCAGCAGCAGCAGCAGCAGCAGCAGCAGGATTAGGAGTGTGGTTGTTGTTGTGTATGAGCCTCGTGTATTAAGAGAGATTTCTCTTGCTCTTTACATTCTTCTTTATGTTTATCTTTATGTTTATCTTTATAATTTAGCTGCTGTCTTTTGTTTGTTTGTTTATATATATAATATATATATATATAATATATATAATATATAATATATATATATATATATATCGCCTTCACAAGATTGGATGGTGCAGCCGCATGCACAGCTGATGTAAGAGATTTTCTTTTATTATATTTATTATATTATATATTATTATATATTATATATATAATTATATGTATAATATTATATATAATTATCATACATATTATATAATAATAATAATAATAATAATATAATTATTATGCATGCACGTGCATTGTTAGGGCTATGTTATTTCTTTACAGGCAGCAGCTTCTCTCATATCTCTGCTGCAGCAGCATCTCTCTTTTGCTGCTGGAGGGGGTGGCTTTTGCTTCTTGCTTTTCCTCCACTGCTGCTGTTGCTGCAGCAGCTGCTGTTGCTGCAGCAGCTGCTGTTGCTGCAGCAGCAGCTGTTGCTGCAGCAGCTGCTGTTGCTGCAGCAGCTGCTGTTGCTGTGGAGGAAGGCTGAAGGCTAAAGAAAGGAGAATCAGAAAATAAATAAAATAAAATAAATAAATAAATAAATAAAATAAATAAATAAATAAATAAATAGGTAAATATAGATAAATATAAATGTATATAAATAAAAAGAAATATATAATGTGCTGCACGCAGAGAAATCTGAGGTGCATATACACCGCAACAATGCAGTTAATTAATTAATTAATTAATGATGGTGTATATACACTTAAACAATGTGAAGACGCAGTTAATTATAATTTCGTTCTCCTTTCTATTGAAGCATTACCCAGACCTTCTTTTGTTAAGTGCTGCACAGAGAAACAAAGACATTGCTGCTGTTGTTTTCTTGCTGCTGTTGCTGCTGCTGCTTTTGCTGCTGCTGCTACAGCAGCAGCAGCTAGAGGTTTTGGAGGGATAGCAGCTGCTGCTGTAGCTGCAGCAGCAGAATCTGCAGAGTAGGCAGTTGTAACTGCAGCAGCAGAAAGTAGAGAAGCAGCAGCAACAGCAGCAAAAGGTAGTAGTAGTTGCAGCAGCAGCAGCAAGTGGTTGAGACTGCAGCAGCTGCAGCAGGAAGTATTTTAATAAGGAGTGCAGCAGTAAACTTCTTACAGAAGCGAGCAGGGGCTGCTTCAGTTGTAGACACGAGACCGAGGGTTTAGGGTTTAGGGTTTAGGGTTTAGGGTGTATAACAGCAACAGCAGCAACAGAAGAAGATATTAAAGTGCTGCTTCAAGGAGTTCGGTGCTGGCTACAACAAAACAAATAGATATATATCTGCTGCTGCTTTTGCTGCTGCTGCTGCTGCTGCTGAGCTGCAGTGCGGAGAGGTTAGTGGATGCATGCAGCGGTTTTTGTTGTTGTCTTCTGTTTGTCGATTGAAGTATATATATATATATATATATATATATTTGTGTTTATTTATATATAGTATATACTTCATTTATATTATATATATACTATATTGATATTTATTTATTTATTTATATATTGTACAGGGATGAAGGATGCTTAGTATTAGGGTTTATTAAGAAAGTTTTGTATAAGGGTTTA
The DNA here is from genome assembly GCF_000499425.1 of Eimeria acervulina. Taxonomy (NCBI): domain Eukaryota; phylum Apicomplexa; class Conoidasida; order Eucoccidiorida; family Eimeriidae; genus Eimeria; species Eimeria acervulina. Next base: position 9,559 of record NW_013549672.1, read on the forward strand.
TTAGGGTTTAGGGTTTGTTATTGAACGGGGGTTTATTGTAAGGGTTAGTAGGGTTTAGGGTTTAGGGTTTAGGGTTTGTTATTATTAGGGTTTGTTATTATTAGGGTTTGTTACTACAGGGGTTTAGTATTAGGGTTTATTAGTAGAGTTTGCTATTAGGGTTTGCTACTCGCATTCATTGGTTCGTTAGGGTTTAGGGTTTAGGGTTTAGGGTTTAGGGTTTAGTAGGGTTCAGTAGGGTTTAGGGTTTAGGGTTAAGGGTTTATAATGAAGGTTTTTTGTTATTTATAAATATTTTATACTTCCGTTTTATACAGCAGCAGGAAAAGAAGCAAAAGTTATGCGCTGCGAGCAGCAGCTGCTCTGGGTGGTGTTGCTGCAGCAGCAGCAGCAGCAGCAGCAGCAGCAACAGCAGCTGCTGCTGGTGCTGCTGCTGCTGCTGTCACATTGAAATATTCTGACAAAAAGTTGTTTATTTTTTTATTAATTAAATTTCATTAACTTTGCTGCTTCAGGAGTTGCTACAGCCCCGCTGCAGCAGCAGCAGCAGCAGCAGCACCGCCGAGGACGTGACCTGTGCGAGCAGCAGCAGCAGCAGCAGCAGCAGCAGCAGCATGAGCAGCAGCAGCAGCAGCAGCAGCCAGGACAGACAGGCCTAAAGCAGCAGCAAACCACCGGTTTACTCGTGTTTTTTATTGTCTATAAATACTTTCTTGCTGACCCATTCTGTCTGCAGCAGCAAAAGAAGCTGCAGCAGCAGCAGCAGCAGTAGCTGCTGCTGCAGTTGTTATATCGCCACAGGTTTGCCTTGCCTTTCAGCAGCAGCAGCAGCAGCAGTAGCTGGCCAGTTGTTCTCTCCCTGCCGCTGCTGCAGCAGCAGCAGCTGCTGCTGCTGCAGCTGCTGCTGCTGGCTTGAGTGTTGCTGCAGCATTTAAGCGGCAACAGTGAAGAAGCAGACGCAGCTGCAGCACAAGCTCCTCAGCTGTACATACACCTCAACCACCCCGAACGAGAGCTTCTTCTTCTTTGCTGTCTGTACACTGCAACAAACTTATTTCCTTTGAGGGGCCCAGCCCCTGGCTCTACGCAGTCCAGTAGCTGCAGCAGCAGCAGCAGCAGCAGCAGCAGCAGCAGCAGCAACGCCTGCAGCAGCAGCATCAGCAGCAGCAGCAACAGCATCAGCATCAGCAGCAACAGCAACCACTCTCTCCTGACAACTCGAGCATCTTCGCACGTGACAGTTCACTGAGGTACTTGCTGCTGCTGCTGCTGCTGCTGCTGCTGCTGTCGTCAGGTCCCACGCAGCAGCAGCAACAGCAGCAGCAGCAGCAGCAGCAGTAGGTGCAGCACCGCGCATGCAAACTGCAAGCGATCAAGCACCTCAACCTCATTCAGGTCCTCAGTAGAAGCAGCAACAGCAACAGCAGCAGCTAAGAACAGCCTCATCCAGCTGCTGCTGCTGCTGTTGCTGCTGCAGCTTCCCGTTTCAGTGATGCGGCGACGACGGCCGCAGCCAGACAGGGAGGAGCGAAGTGCAGCAGCAGCAGCAGCAGGTCCTGCTGCTGCTGCTCCTGCTGCTGCTGTCCCGCTTGCAAGGTCAGCACCACACGGGTCAGCAGCTGTTCCCCCCGAACGCCTCCCAGCAGCAACAGCAAATGCAGCAGCAGCAAATGCAGCAGCAGCAGGTGCAGCACGAGGTGCAGGAGGAGGAGGAGGAGGCGCAGCAGCAGCAGCAAATGCAACAGCAGGTACAGCAGGAGCAGGAGCAGGAGCAGCAGCAGCAGCAGCAAATGCAGCAGCAAGAGGTGCTGCTGCAGGTGTTTTGCGTCGCAGAAGCCCTATTGAAGAGATGCCTATACACCTGATGGCTGGCATATTTGCTTTGCTAACAGGAGACAGAGCAGCAGATAGAAATAATTTGCTGCTACCGTCTGTCTGTCGTAGGTGGAGGAGTATATACAACAGCAGATGCTACAGAGTGCTGCTGCCGCTGCGGCTCTCTTCTCTCGCTCGCAGGCAGCAGCAGCATGTGCAGCAGCAGCAGCAGCAAATGCAGCAGCAGCAGCAAATGCAGCAGCAGCAGCAAATGCAACAGCAGCACCAAATCCAGCATGCAGCAACAAGCGCAATGAGCGGTGCTCTTCCTGCTGATGCTGCTGCAGCAGCTGCTACTCCTTCTGCTGCTCCTGCTGCTGCGCGAGGGTCAGCTGGTGTCCCCGCAGCCAACACAGCAGCAGCAGCAACAGCAGCAGCAGCAGCAGCAAGAGGGCGTGAGGGAGGTGGCGTTTTCCCAGCACCAACAGCAGCAGGAGCAGCAGCAACAGCAGCAGCAGCAGCAGCAACAGCAGGAGGAGGCTCAACAGCAATAATACCAGCAGCAGCAGGAAGAGCAGCAGCAGCAGGAGGAGGAGCAGGAGGAGCAGCAGGAGCAGCAGGAGCAGGAGGGTTAGGAGGAGGCAGTGGTGCGTATACGTCTACAGCAGCAGCAGCAGCAGCAGCAATAGCAGCAGCAGCAGGGATAAACATTAATCAAGCAGCTGAATATTATTCAAGAGCAGTTCAAGGAGGGCTGCTGCTGGATGTTGGGGTGTCTAATATGCATGGCGGTGGATGCATATCTTTTTGCTGCTGGCTCTTGTCGCTGCTTCCATCAACAGCAAGTGTTGCTGTGCTGCTGCAGCACGGAGCAGCAAATGCTGCTCTCCTCAATGCCTTAGGACATCTGCTGCTTCGAAGCACCTCTACGCTGCTGCAGCTGGTGCTTCTAGACAGAAGTGCTGCTGCTACTTTGCTGCCTCCTCCTCCTCCCCCTCCTCCCCCTCCTGCTGCTGTTGCTGCTGCTGCTGCTGCTGCTGCTGCTGCTGATGTTGCTGCTGCTAGACGGGCTGCACACACCCCATTCCTGCAACTCACCAACAACGCCCCTGCTGCAGCAACAGCAGCAGCAACAGAACCAGCAGCAGAACCAGCAGCAGAACCAGCAGCAGCAGCAGAAGCAGCAGCAGCAGCAGCAGCAGAAGAAGAAGAAGCAGCAGCAACAAGGGTCCCGCCACTCACTGCAGCAGAAGAGCAGCGAATTGCTGCCTGGTGCGCCTACCGACAAGAAAAGCTCGCTGCAGCAGCAGCAGAAGCAGCAGCAGCAGCAGAAGCAGGAGGCAGTGAGGCCTCTGTCTCAGCACCAGAGGGAGGAGGAGGAGCAGAAGGAGCAGCAGCAGCAGCAACAGAAGCAGCAACAGCAGCAGCATGTCCTGCGTCTTCCTCCCAAGCAGC
>NW_013549672.1:15328-17798 GCF_000499425.1 Eimeria acervulina
AAGCGGGAACAGCTGCAGCAGCAGCTGCTGCTGCTGCTGGGAATGCTGCTGCTGCGGATGCTGCAGCAAATAGAGCCCCCCTCTGTGGGAGACCAGCAGATGCAACCAGGTATAAGGGTCAAACCTTGCTGCTGCAGCAGCAGCAGCAGCAGCACCAGCAGCAAAGGCCCTACTTCCATCCTGTAAGGGGGGGCATACAGCACCAGCAGCAGCAGCAGCACCTGCTGCTAATGCAGCAACAGCAGCAGCAGCAGCAGCAGCAGCAGCAACAGGATTCCCGACAGCGCCCTTGCCAGAATCACACCAGGCGATTTGGGCCGCCCGCTACTGCTGCTGCTGCTGCTGCTGCTGCTGCTCAGCCTTCAAGAGAAAGCAGCGCTGCTGCAGCAACACCTCCAGCAGCTGCAGCAGGACCAGGAGCAGCAGCAGGAGCAGCAGAGACGTCTTCTTGCGGTTCATCCTCATCCCCGCCATCAGCAGCACCTTCCGAAGCAGCACCAGCACCAGCAGCAGCAGCAGCAGCAGCAGCAGCAGCAGCAGCACGAGTTTGCATGCCTAGCCCTCTGAGGAACCTGCAGGTCTTGGGGGGTCATTCGCTGCACTGCGGAGATCTCCTTGCGTTTGCTGAAGCTCTTTTATTGAAGATGGGTTGTGTGCAGCAGCAATCTGCTGCTGCAGCTGCAGCAGGTGCTGCTGCTGCTTCCTCCTCCTCCAGCAGCAACAGCAGCAGCAGCAGCAGCAGCAGCAGTTTGTTGAAGCAAGCGCTGCCTCAGCTGCACACTATTGTTGCTCCGTGTCTTAGTGCTGACAGCGAAGATATAATTTCTTTATTTCGTTGTCTCGGCGTCTGTACAGTCGGGACACATCTAGGTTATTACTGTTCACAAGCAGCAATGACTGCAGCAACAAGAGAGCTGCCGCTGCTAGCAACTGTGGGGCGCTTCCTGCTGCAGCAGCAGCAGCAACAGCAGCCGCAACAGCAGCAGCACCACCAAGGGAGAGGAAGAGCAGGAGGAGGAGACTGCAAGAAGAGGGGTACTGCAGGATCTCCTGCTGCTGCTGCTGCTCCTGCTGCTGCTGCTGCTGCTGCTGCTGCTCGCTGCAACACTGCAGCAGAAAGAGGATTTAATATCTCCGCTAAGTGGCAGTCGCTTGTACTCACATTCTTTCATCTGCAGCAGCAGCAGCAGCAGCAACATAAATCTAACAGGCGAACCAGGCCTTCCTCTCAGAAAGCCAGGCAGCACATGCTGCAGCAGCAACATGATCAAAGGCAGCAGCAGCAGCATCAGCAGCAGCAGCATCAGCAGCGGAGAAGGCAGCAGCAGAAAAGAAACACTGTGCATTCATTCAGGGGTAGACACACACAAAGGGAGATGCAGCAGCAAACGAGGCAGCAGCAGCAGCAGTTAAGCAGCCGCTGGCCAGCAGCAACGGCCCCAGCAGCTGCAGCAGCAGCAGCAGCAACAGCAGCAACAGCAGCAACAGCAGCAACAGCAGCAGCAACAGCAAGGACGGAACAGCAGCGGCCTCAACCAGCAGCCGCAGCAGCAGCAGCAGCAGCTCGCGTCACTGCTGCAGCAGTTGCTGCTGCTGCTGCACAAGACCTGCCAGCAACCGCTGCAGCAGCACCATCAAGAGGAGTAGCAACAGCAGCAGCACCAGCGACGACTGCAGCAGCACAGGCAGCAATAGCAGCAGATGCAGCAACAGCCGCAGCAGCTCCAGCACCACAAGCAGCAGCAGCAGCAGAAGCAACAGCAGAAGCAACAGCAGCACATGCAGCAGCAGCACCGGCAAATGCAGCTCCACAGGCAGCAACAGCAGCAGGTGCAGCAGCAGAAACAGCAACAGAAGCAGCAGCAGAAGCAGCAGCAGCAGAAAGAACAGCATAGCCAGTCGAGACGAACCCTGTGAGGCTGCGGCTCAGCAGCAGCAGCAGAAAGAACAGCATAGCCAGTCGAGACGAACCCTGTGAGGCTGCGGCTCACTCGGGTGTCACTACAGCTGCAGCAATTGCTGCTGCTGTTGCAGCAGCAGCAGCAGCAGCTGGTGCTGCTGTTGTTGCTGCTGCTGCTGTTGTTTTTGTTTTTGTTGCTTCTGCTGCTGCTACTTTTGACGTTTTCAGTGCAGTTGATTTGGTGTTGCTGCTGCTGCTGCTGCTATCAGCAGCAGCAGCAGCAGCAGCAGTGTATGCACGGAGGCAAGCAGCAGCAAAGCACTTTGGGTAATAGCAGCAAGAAGGTCTGTTTGTCTCCTCGAAGCAGCAAATTGTTTGTTTGCTGCAGCAACAGGTTTTGTTTGTTTCACAACAGCAGCAGCAGCAGCAACAGCGTTTGCTTCTCTTGCTGCAGCAGCATGACGGTTGCCTCGCTTGCTGCAGCAGCAACTTTTGCGGAGCTGCAGCAGCACCTGTAGCAGCAGCTGCAGCAGCAGCAGCAGCAGCAGCAGCAGAGGCTCCCGTCTTCTT
>NW_013549671.1:0-12223 GCF_000499425.1 Eimeria acervulina
TAATGTAGATATATATAAATGTTTATGCATATACATATATATATATATATATATATACAAATGTATATATATATATATATATATAAATGTATATATATATATATACATTTATATATAAATGCATATCGATATAAGCATCATATTTATGCATGTCTATATAAATATATATATACGAATGTATGAATAAATATAAATATATATATAAATATATATATAACTAAATAAATAAATAAATATAAATAAATAAATATATATATATAAATCACTTGCCGATTTTATCTTTTAAATTTATTTCTTACATATATATACATATATATATATATATGTGAACGCATAAGCATAAATAAATAAATATAAATATAAATAAATAAATAATAAATAAATATAAATATAAATATAAATAAACATAAATAAATAAATAAATAAATAAGTATAAGTCACCTGTCAGTTTTATCTTCATCTAAAATTATTTCTTCATCGTTAAAATTAGGGTCTGGGAATTGTCTGTGCATTATGCGGCGTATGATCTAAAATAATAAATAAACAAATAAATAAATATAAATTAATTAATTAATTAAGTAATATAAATTAATAAATATAAATTAATAAATAAACGAAAGGGATGAAGAAACAAAGAAAAGAGGCTGTGGATTTGATGCAGTAAATATCTGTAGAAAACTAAATATAAATAAATATATATAAATAAATATAAATATAAATAAATATATATAAATAAATATAAATATAAATAAATATAAATTAATAAATATAAATAAAGAAGTAAATAGACATAATAAATAAATAAATAAATAAACTGTGCAATAAATAATTGAAGAAGATATACAAACAACCACAAGTACAAAATATTTAGTTAAAGGAGCAGCAGCAGCAGCAGCAGCAGCAGCAGCATCTTCAGCAACCGCAACAGCAGCAGCAGCAGCATCTTCAGCAGCAGCATCAGCATCTTCAGCATCAGCATCTTCAGCAGCAGCAGCAGCATCAACTTCAGCAGCATCTTCAGCAGCACCTTCAGCATCAGCAGCAGCAGCAGCAGCAGCAGCAGGGCGTAGGAGCGAACCTGCAAGTCAGTGTCAGTGAGTTTAACTGTTCTGTTATTTTTGATGTCGTGAATCTGTCTCCATCGGTCTGTCTCCTCCGATGCATGCAGCAAAGTCTCCAGCGGTTTGTTTAAAAACTTTTCGCCCTTTTCTATGCGCCTCCCTTCACTGTCATATCCTAAACCGCATAATTATTCTTCATCATTAGGGTTTATTATTATTAGGGTTTAATATTATTATTAGGGTTTATTATTATTAGGGTTTATTGTTATTAGGGTTTAATATTATTAGGGTTTATGGTTATTAGGGTTTATTGATAGGGTTTATGATTAGGGTTAATTATTAGGGTTTATGATTAGGGTTTATGATTAGGGTTAATTATTAGGGTTTATGATTAGGGTGTAGGGTTTCTATGATGGTTTATTGTTTGTATTAGGGTTTAGGGTTTAGGGTTTAGGGTTTAGGGTTTAGGGTTTACCTATATGTTTATATTTATCATACCACCATAGGGGTACATCTCCGATTTTATTTAACTCATCTTCATCATCTGACAGCAAATCTTCTTCGCCTTCTACCTCCATTACATTATCTACTTTTAATAAACTTTGATAACGAGCAGAGGGGCCCTCTAAACCCTTCTTAGGCTCTTTATTTCTTTCATCTTCATACAAACCCTTATCCTCTAAGGGGGCCCCCTTCCTGCTCTTAGGCGGCCCCTCAGGGGCCCCCCTCCTGCTCTTAGGGGGCCCCTCAGGGCTCTTAGGGGCCCCTGAAGGGGCCCCCTTGCTGCTCTTGGGGGGCCTTGAAGGGGCCCCTTCAGGGGCCCCCTTGTTGTTGCTCTTAGGGGCCCCTGAAGGGGCCCCCTTAGACGTTCTAAGGGGCCCCTCAGGGGCCCCCTTGCTGCTCTTTGGGGGCCCCTCAGGGGCCCCCTTGTTGTTGCTCTTAGGGGCCCCTGAAGGGGCCCCCTTAGAGTCTCTTGGGGGCCCCCCTGGGGGCCCCCCTTTATGGCCCTCTTGCGAAGAAGAATGACTGAGGGTGGATCTTTTAACAGAAGATGCGTGTTGCTGCTGCTGCTGCTGCTGCTGCTTTTGCTGCAGCTGCTGCTGCTGCTGTTTTTGTTGCTGTTGTGTTGCAGGCGTAGAGGACTTCTCGGTCTCCTTTTTTACCTTGACTGCTGTTGCTGCTGCTGCTGTTGCTGCTGCTGCTGCTGCAGGGGCCTCCTGTTGCTGTTGGGGTATTGATGCTGGGGGCCCCCTTTCTTTTTTAATTTTAAGGGCCCCTAGGGGCCTTTCCCGCGTCATACTTCTTTGCTGCTGCTTCAATAAAAAGGGTTTAGGGTTTAGGGTTTAGGGTTTAGGGTTTGTTGTGCAGGAGGCGGTAGGGGGCCCCCCAGCTAAGCGAGGGAGAGGGTTGGGGGCCCCTATGACTAAGGCTGTGGTGGTTCAGTTTTCGTTGTTTGTTTGTTTGTTTGTTTGTTTATAAATAAATTAATTAAATATATTAAAATAATAAACTTTATAAGACAGACAATGCACAGAAGACGAAATTTAACAAAGGTAAAACCCTGTGGGGCTGGGAACGGGCCCCACACCAAGGGCACCCTTAAACCCTAAACCCTAAACCCTAAACCCTAAACCCTAAACTCTAGGGAGTAAGTTTCAAAAGGTTTTGTAAGAGGTTATGCTAGAGCAAGATGTGCGATAACAAGAAGAACTGTATACTTTGTATACTAATGGAGCTAGGGTTTAGGGTTTAGGGTTTAGGGTTTAGGGCTGTCGCCTTCTATGTTTTCTTTCCTCAGTAATCATACAACTATAATTTATTTATTTTAAATTATAATTAATCAATTGTTTTGCTTCACGTTTTGCTTAACCCCTAAACCCTAAACCCTAAACCCTAAACACTAAACCCTAAACCCCGATTGTTGTACCAACCCCAAACCCTAAACCTTAAATCATAAACCCTTGGCTAATTACATAAACCCTAAACCCTAAACCCTAAACCCTAGACCTCAAAAGGTATGTTTCTTTCTGTTTTTTAATTATTAATAAAACCCGTAAAATAAAATATCTCGGACAACAAATGCAACGCTAATAACAACGTAATAAGAATACCCCTAAACCCTAAACCCTAAACCCTAGAATAAATAAAATAATAATAATAATAATAATAGTAAAGGATCATCCTAATAGTAGAACCAACTAATAATAATACAAGAAAATAATTATAACAAATACTAATTCAATAGTAATAATAATAATAATAATAATAATAATAATAATAATAATAATAATAATAATAATAATAATAATATACTAATAATAATAGTAATAATAAAATATAAAAACAAATGAAAATAAAAATAATTTGTTCTTGAAAAAAGATAAAAAAAGATATTTTGTCTTATAAAGAAAAGCTGCCAATACACCCCAACGCCCCAAACCCTAAACCCTAAACCCTAAACCCTAAACCCTACATCCTAACCCTAAACCTAGGGTTTTCGGGTTAGGAGATAGCCTGTAGAGCGTAAACCCTAAACCCTAGCCCCTAATTTCAAAACCCTAAACCCTAAACCCTAAACCCTTCAACCCTTCAACCCTTCGACCCAAAACCCTAAACCCTAAACCCTAAACCCTTTTAGAGTCTGGGTTTAGCTTTGAGGGCTATATTAGGCATTTTATTAACGCCTTCGAATTGACCATCTCTTTTAATGCGCAACATATCAAATGAAGACGAACGAATATTAAATAATGTTGCACGTACACCCCGAAAGTAATGACGGCGATAAGAAAATATATTATTTGCAGCAATACCTGAGTTCTTTAATACCTATAAACAAACAAATACAAGAAATTAATATAATATTATATAATATAATATAATCTAATAATATAATATAATATACTATAATAATATAATATAATATAATAGAACGTAATATAATATAATATAATATAATATAATATAATATAATATAATATTATATAATATAATATAATATTAATAGTCAACATAAAATAATTTAATATCTACAAACGAACAGATACAAAACAATAAGTAAATTAAATTAAATAAACAAAGTAACAAACAAACAAATAAACAAAATAAATAAATAAATGTTTTATTAAGTACACAAACAAACGAACAAATAGATATATATATGCATATATATAAACAAATAAATAAACAAATAAATAAATAAACAAACAAACAAATATAGAATAATAGATAGAAAAACAAACAAACGTCAGACACAGGTCAACAACACAAACAGAAATAACAAACCCTAAACCCTAAACCCTAAACCCTAAACCCTAAATAATAACAAACCATGAAAGGAGGAGGCTGCAAAACCCTTGAAGCCCGCCACATGAAGGGGCGAATATTAGAAAAGTAATGTTTCTTTTGTCTCCGAATCACCCCGTGGTGCTGCATATACACCCCAAACCCTAAACCCTAAACCCTAAAAAACCCTGAACCGTAAACCCTAAACCCTAAACCCTAAACCATTGACCATAAATAATAAATTCTAAACCCTCAATCTAAACCCTAAACCCTAAACTCTAAAATCATAACCATACATCCTCGCCTCTAAAGAACTGGCCCTTCACCCTTCACCTAAAACCCTAAACCCTAAACCCTAAAACCCTAAACCCTAAACCCTAAACCCTAAACCCTAAACCCTAACCTTTTTGAATGAAACTCTTGAGTGACGTTTGCAGAAAGAAAGAACAGAGTCAGGAATAGAAAGGAGACGCCGCGACTGACGACTAAAGTATTGCGGGGCTGCAATAAGCTGCATGTACACCCCAAGGTGTATACGCATAGAACAAAACAAATTAAAACAAATATAATACAATTTTATGCTTAGAAACAAAAACACAAACATATAAACCCTAAACCCTAAACCCTAAACCCTAAACAACAGTACTACCAGAAGAACATGATAAAGAGATCAGGAGACAGGTAAGGAGACAGCTGATAAATAAACAAACAAATAAACAAATAAATAAACAAATAAATAAACAGATAAAGAAAGAGATAAATAAACAAATAAATAAGCAAATAAATAAACAGATAAAGAAAGAGATAAGGAGACAGATAAAGAAACAAAAGGAGACAGCCTTCATCACCTGCTTTTCAGGTATCCAGATGGTCTCTGCTTCTTTTGCTGCTGCAGCAATTGCTGCTGCTGCTGCTGCATCTGCTTCTACAATATCAATGCGGTTAAGGTTGTACAAAGGAGACACTGCTTCAACCTGCACACAAACCCTAAACCCTAAACTCTAAACCCTAAACCACTCTAAACCCTAAACCCAAAGCCCTAAACCCTCATCCACCCTAAACCCTAAACCCTCGCTACCCCTCCAACTTCCCACCAAATGGAAGCCTCAAACCCTAAACCCTAAACCCTAAACCCTAAACCCTAAACCCTAAACCCTAAAGCGCAAGCCCTAAACCCCAGAACTGAGCTTTAAACCCCAACCCCTTAAACCCTAAACCCTAAACCGCAAACCCTACCTGTAGCATTTCTTCGATTGCTGCTTGCACGATAATATTTGCTGCTCTTTTAGGTTCGAACCCATACACCCCAAGACCTATGAAAGGAATGACAGCAGACTGTATCCCGCTGCTGTTGAGGGTTTTAAAACATAAACGAGATGTCTGCAGCAGACGACGGGCTGCTTCGCTGCTGCTGCCCTCTGCACACCCCACACACACACCCTCATCCTGCTGCTGCTCCTGCTGCTCCTGCTGCTGCTGCTGCTGCTGCTGCTGGAGATGAGGATGCGGGCGCAGCAGCAGTAACCGCCGCTGCTGCTGCAGTGGTTTGCTTGTTGCAGCAACGAAAATAGATGCAAACCGTCAGCAGCAGCAGCAGCAGAATGAAGAATAATAGCAGCAGCAGCAACTGTAGTTGCAGCAGCAGCAGCAACAGCAATAGCAGAAGAAACAACAGCAACACTAACGACAGCAACACTAACGACAGCAGCAGCAGCAGCAGCAGCACCAGTACCATCAACAACACCAGCAGCAGCACCACCAGCAGCAGCATCAGCAACAGCAGCAGCAGCAGCAGCAACAGCAGCAGCAGCAGCAGCAGCAGCATACGCCAGTAGTAGGGCATTGCGAGGAAAGCAAAGAGAGGTGCAGTGTCTGTACACCCCAGCGCTGGGATTATCAAAACTTCTCCTAAAAAGCAAACACTCAAATCTTTATTTTTATTTTTATTTTTATTATTATTTATTATTATTATTTATTTATTTATTTATTATTATTATTTTTATATTACTAGCATATTATAATAATAGTATTATTAGTATGCTGTAATGCATAATAATATTATTATTATATTATAATAATATTATTATGTACAATGATAATATTATTATATTATAATAATATTATGTACAATAATAATATTATATTACTATAATAATATTATTATTATATTACTTCATATATTAATCAAAGATAATAAATAAAATCTGGTTCTATTTATTGAAGTTAAATAAATATATATTAATTTATCCTAACCCTAAACCCTAAACCCTAAACCCTAAAACAACAAGCATTGAACATGCTGCCGCATGCAAACAAAAAATAAGAAAAGGAAATAAAAATAAACAAAGGATAAATAAATTAATTAATTAATTAATTAATTAGTTAATTAAAAAACAAATAAATAAATAACAAACAAACAGTAAGAGAAATATATAAATAAATAAATACAAGAAGAATATTAACACATAAACAAAAAAATAAATATATAAATAAATAAATCTATTTATTTATTTATTTATTTAATTTATTTATTTATTTGTTTATTTATTAAACATACCTGGCTGTAGCTGCTTTTTCTCTTCTGCTGCGACGCGTTGTAAATAAGCGCGGCCTACGTACACACAAACCCTAAACCCTAAACCCTAAACCCTAAACCCTAAACCCTTAATCCTAGACCCTAAATTCTAGCTATTTATATGCAGCCGTATTGCTGTCCTGGTGTCAAAGGAGGGTTTAAAGCTTCGGTTGGCCGATTAGGGTTTAGGGTTTAGGGTTTAGGGTTTAGGGTTTGCAGAGCAACTCGTACTTTCTTCTGGATACTCCTCAAAGGTCGCTGAAACCACAGCAACAGCAGCAGCAACAATAGCAACAGTAGTGGAAGCAGCATCAGTAGCAGCAGCAGCAGCAATATCAGCAGCCGCAGCAGCAGCAGCAGACGTAGATGCAAAGGAAGACAAACCAGCAGCAAAACCCGCACACCCGCAGCAGCAGCAGCAACAGCAACTGCAGCACATACAGCAGCAGCACCTACAGCAGCAGCAGTGCTACAGCAACAGCAACAGCAACAGCAGCAAACGGCAATAGCAGCAACAGCAGCAACAGCAGCAAAGCAACAGCAGCTGCTGCAACAGCAGCAGCTGCAACAGCAGCAAAGGCGCCAGCAACAGCAGCAGCAGCAGCAGCAGCAGCGAGACAGACGGATTGGTCTTTGTGCTTTTTGCTGCAGTCTCCTTTTGAGGGCCCTAAACAAATTCTGCTGCAGCTCTCTCCCTCCCTTCTCCAGCACTTCCAATGCTGTTCAACACACACAAACCCTAAACCCTAAACCCTAAACCCTAAACCCTAAACCCTAAACCCCTAAACCCTATACCCTAAATCGGAAAGACAAAGGGAAAAACAGAAGCAGCATTCAAACCACAGGGTTTTTATACACTAGGGTTTAGGGTTTGTTAGGGTTTGATAGGCTTCTCTAGGGTTTAGGGTTTAGGGTTTAAGGGGGCTGAACGCACCAAACCCTCGATAAGGAATCATATTGGGCGGGGCGGGCACCACAATGCAGTCTGCCACATACTGCTGCTGCTGCTGCTGTTGCTGCTGCTGCTGCTGCTGCTGCTGCTGCTGCTGCTGCTGCTGCTGCAGCCCCAGCATTGGTGCGAGTATATCTCCGTGGATTGCATTAATGACTCCAAATCTTTTAAATGTTAATTGATGTAAGAGGCCCCCCAGTTGGGGGGCCCCCTGGGGGCCCCCCAGCAGCAGCATATCCCCCTGCTGCTGCTGCTGCTGCTGCTGCTGCTGCTGCTGGGGAGGCAGCAGCAAAGATAGATCGGGTAGAAGAGGGGGGCCCCCAGGTAAAGCAACAGTATTAAAGTCGTGAGCAGCCCACTCAGAAAAAGATAGCAGCTGCTTATCAGGGTCTCCTCCTGCTGCTGCTGCTCTTGCTGCTGCTGCTGCTGTTGCTGCTGCAGCACGTACAGCAGCTGCATGCGCTTCAGGGGGCCCCGCTGAAGGAGACGGAGGAATATAAGGAGGGGGTTTGGGGGCCCCCCATCCGTCATAAGGGGCCCCCCCATGGGGGCCCCCAGGGCTTTTAAGTTGTCTAACATAATCTATATGTGCAGTCTTTGCTCTCTCTATTAATAATTTTACTTTCTTTGTTTGTGTTGACGTTGAAAACAAACAAAATAAACCCCAAACCCTAATTCTACAATCTACACAAACCCTAAACCCTAAACCACTCATACTATTATCATACCCTCTCATAAAGGGGGCCCCAAAGGGGCCCCCAGAGGGGCCCCCACTGAATTTAGGGGGGCCCCCAAAGGGGCCCTCAGAGTGTACCTCAGAGGCGCCCCTAGGGGGGCCCCCAGAGGGGCCCCCATTCTCTGTTGGGGGGCCCCCATAGAATATAAGGGGGCCCCTAAAGGGGCCCCCATTGGCTTTAGGGGGCCCCCCACTAACACCCAATGGTAGGGGGCCCCCCAAGGGGCCCCCATAGATTATTTGGGGGCCCCTTTGGGGGCCCCCAAAGGGGCCCCCATTGGGTTTAGGGGGGCCCCCATTGGGGGCCCCCATAGTAGGGAGGGTATAAGAGCGGTATAGAGGGAAGAGGGTACTGAGGGGGGCCCCATGGGGGCCCCTGAAAAGTCTTCTATTTGAGAGCAGCATAAAGATGAAGCTTGCTGCAGATACACCGTAATATACAGCATAAAAGTAGAGAGGGGCCCCATAGGGGCCCCAATAGAGAGTTTAATAGAGTAGAAGACAGAGAGTAAAGACAAAAAAAAGACTTTAAAAAGAATTTTTTATTTAAAATAATATTAGAGTTTAGGATTTAGGGTTAAAAGTCTAGGGTTTAGGGTTTAGGGTTTAGGGTTTGGGGTTTAGTGTTTAGGGTTTAGGGTTTAGGGCCCGCCGCCTCGGGGGCCCCACGATGGTACCGCCTGATCGACTTCCTTATGCTGCTGCAGTCAGCCTGAATGCAAAACCCTAAACCCTAAACCCTAAACCCTGAAGTTTTCAAACCTCTTTCTCTGTGGAAGCCGCTGTGGGGCGCTCTTCCCCCTTGAATATCCTTTTGTTTGCTTAGGGTTTAGGGTTTAGGGTTTAGGGTTTAGGGTTTAGGGTTTAGTGCGTGGATTGTTGTCTGTCGCTTTATTTCTCTTCCCAAAACAATTCACCCCTAGAAAAACTTGTCCCTTAAAACCCTAAACCCTAAACCCTAAACCCTAAACCCTAAACCCTTGATATGTTTGTATATATATTTTTTTGCTTTTTTTTGTAGAATAAGTTAAATGATGAAGATAAAAGTGCACTAAAGTGTATGAAAGCAATTTAAAGTTAAATAATTAGGAATAATAAATAAAAAGAGAGTTAAGATGAAGAAAACAAGACGAGCGTCTCATCGTCCGGTTAGCAGACGGCCAAAAACAACTCGCAGAGGGTTTTATAATGTTAAAAAGAATCAAAGAGATATTATCTTAAAAGGTATCTGGGATAATAATAAAAGTGTGCTACAAAACTTTAAAAGAATTAACTTAAAAGACTTCGCTGCACAACTCGCAGATGATGCAGAATTAACCCAAATATCCCCCCAAAAAAGGTAAACCCTAAACCCTAAACCCTAAACCCTAAAACCCTAAACCCTAAAACCCTAAACCCTAAATTAACACTAGTCTATTAGCCCTATAAAGAGCTAAACCCTAAACCCTAATCTGTGTAATATGATGCACCACTCTTGCAAAAATATGCTGAAAAAATGTAAACCCTAAACCCTAAACCCTCATATAAACCCTATGAAGAGCTAAACCCTAAACCCTAAACTCTGCAATAGGAAAAGCTAAAACCTAAATCGTATTTAAAAATTAAACCCTTAAAAGATATAAACCCTAAACCCTAGGAGGAGCTAATCCCTAAACCCTACGAGGAGCTAAACCCTAAACTCTAAGAACAGATGTAAACCCTAAAACCTAAAAAACTGTAAACCCTAAACACTAAAAACAACAGACAACTAACGCTAAACCCTAAACCCTAAACACAACAGAAACCCTAAACCCTAGAAAACAAACACAAACCCAAATACGTATACGCAGCAAAACCTAGGCAGCATATCATGAGCTCAAGGAGGGAATCAAGCAAGGGTTTAGGGTTTAGGGTTTAGGGTTTAGGGTTTAGGGTTTGTGTTCTTCTTCTCAGCCTCAATGAAATGGAAACGAAGATCATCGCCAAGTTGATTGAGAAGCACAAAGAAGATTTCGTGGTAAACCCTAAACCCTAACTAAACCCTAAACCCTAATTAAACCCTAAACCCTAGCTAAACCCTAATTAAACCCTAAACCCTAATTAAACCCTAATAATAGTAAGCCGTTGATTGTCACTACGCTGTTTCTTGCTGCTGTTGCTTTTTCCATTGCTATCCACCCGTATGGTTTAGGGTTTAGGGTTTAGGGTTTAGGGTTTGTGGTTTAGGCGATGAGTCGGGATATTAAAATAAATGTTTATCAGTGGACGCCCACTCAGTGCAAACACAAAACAAAAAATTTTAATGATAAAAACCTTTGCTCAGCCTCGCACAAATACCTCAAACACCTCATACCCAGCAGCAGCAGCAGCAGCAGCAGCAGCAGCAGCAGCAGCAGCAGCAACAGCAACAGCAGCAGTAGTGGTAGTAGTGCTGGTAATGAAGAAAGCAGCAGCAGCAGCAGAAGCACCAGCAAAAGCAGCAGCAAAAGCAGCAGCGGTAATGAAAGCAGCAGCAGCAGCAGCGGTAATGAAAGCAGCAGCAGCAGCAGCAATGAAAGCAGCAGCAGCAGCAAAAAGAAACGAAGGCAACGTAAATAGATAATTCATTCCCTACTAATTGCTGCAGCAGCAGCAGCAGCAGCAGCAGCAGCAGCACGTACCCGCAGATAATAGCCCTTCTACAGCCGCTGGTGCGGGTGTTGCAGTTGCTGCAGCAGCAGCTGCTGCTAGGAGTTGCTGCTGTTGCTACAGCAGGTTTTGCTGCTGTTGTCGCTGCTGCTGTTGCAGCAGCAACAGCAGCAATAGCTGCTGCTTGCAGTCTTAATACAACGAAAACTTGTGCATACCTAACCACTCTAATTTTGCTGTTGTTGTTGCTGCTGCTGTTTCTGCTGCTGCTGCTGCTGTTTCTACTGCTGCGGCTGCTGGTACTACTGCTGCTGCTGCTGTTGCAGCATCAGCTCTTCCTATACCTAGCGATCAGCTAGCTAGCTAGCTGAGGTCTATCTACTAGGCTAAGTCAACAACTGAAGGGCTAGCTAGCTAGCTAGCTAGAGAATATCTATTAGGGTTGCGGTGTATATACACTACAGTGCGTAGAGCTGCGCATACACCTCAACTCTGCCTCCTCCACAGACAAACGAATTTCTCTGCAGTCTGCTTCCCTCCAGCGCCCACCGCTCAGAGCCCCTCAGCTAGCTAGTTAGCTAGTAAACACCTAGCTAGCTAGCTAGCTAGCCAGCTAGCTAGCTCACAGCTAGCTAGCTAGCTTGCCACCTAGCTAGTAAACACAAAGCTAGCTAGCCAGCCAGCAGACAGCTAGCTAGCTAGCTAGCTAGCTAGCTAGCTAGTAAGAACACAGCTAGCTAGCTGGCAATGAGAGCCAGTTAGCTAGCGGAATCAACTCGCTCGCTGGCAAGCTACCCATGCAAACAGCTAGCTAGCTAGCTAGTCGTACAGCTAGCTAGCTAGCTAGCTAGATAGGTAGCTAGCTAGGTGTATGTACAGGGGCGCTCATATCCCACAGCCAAAAGAGATTAATTGCATAGTATAACCAGGTGAGGCTTCAGGGAAATGTTTTGCTTCCTTCACTGCTGCTGCTGCGGCTGGTGCTGCTGCAGCTGCTGCTGCTGCTGCTG
>NW_013549671.1:12323-14823 GCF_000499425.1 Eimeria acervulina
ATTATATTATACAATACATATACATTATATATATATGTATATATTATAAAGAATATACAGTATATACACTTTATATAATATATACAAACAATTATATACATAAACATTAATATACATATATATCAGTATGAGTAATACATATAATATAATATATATAATATACATAATAATAAATAATCTATATAATACACATATATATACATACAGCAAACATAATGCATATATATACGGTGTATATATATATATAAAGTATATATGTATATATCATATATATAATGTAAATACTATATGTATAATAAATATTTATATATATATACAATATAATATATATAATATAATATAATATATCATAATAATATAAAGAAGAAGAAAATAAGTAAGAAAGAGAGAGATGCGGGTATATATATAATAAATAGATAGTAGAAGAATAATATATTGATAAACAGCATTTAATTCACAGATTAATAAATAATTAATTTAAATTAATTAATTAACGAATCATTAATAATTAATTTAATCTAATTATTAATTAATTAATAAGGTGTTGAACGAGAAGGAGGATGCAGCCGACCCCCAGCCCTATCTAATCCTTCGCCAGGGCTTTGGGTGTATCCGTAGCTTCCTCCTCCTCCGTAAGCAGCAGCCATCTCTGCAAATAAATAAATTAAATAAATAAATAAATAAATAAATAAATAGATAGATAAATAAATAAATAGTTAATTAATTAATTAATTAATTAATAAGTAAATATATTAATTGATTAATAGAATCTTAAAAAATAAAAAATTAATTAGTAGATAAATAGAAATAACTAATGTTTATAAATGTAAATAAATAAATACAGTTAATTAATATAAACAAACATAAACAGATAAACATCATTAATAAATATAAGTAAATATAAATAAATAAGCATCATTAATAAATATAAATATAAAAAATTAGATAAAATTAATATAAATAAACATAAAAAGATAGACATCATTAATAAATATAAATAAATATAAATAATTAAATAACATTAATTAATAACTTACGAGCATAATAGGCAGCGTAGTAAGGATGGTAAGCGTAGTTATAACCCCCGTACATCTGAGGGCCTCCAGCACCACCATATCCTAAAAATAAACAAAGACAATTAATTAATTAATTAATTAATTAATTAATTAATTAACTTAAATAAATATATATAAAGATATAAATAAATCAATAAGTAAACTCAAATAAATATATATTTATTTATATATTTATTTATATATTTATTTATATGCATGTATATGTATATCCTCCTAATTTATAAATTAGCAGATTAAATAAATAGAAATAAAAACGAAGATAAAGACAAATCAAAATTATATAATTAATAAACAAAAACATACAAACAAATACACAAAAAAACAAATAAATAAAACAAACAGAGCGAAGCAATAAGATAAATAAAAAATAAACAGAAGAAATAATAAAATATAATTAATTAAATATAATTAACTGATTAAATATAATTAAATATAATAAATATAATAAATTAAACAAGCCTGATCTTAGCAACACCAAGCAAACAAAACACAAAAAAAATCAAACAAACGGCGAACCACCCAAATATCCAAACGAACAAAACAAAAACTAATTAATTAAATATAACTAATTAATTAAATATAATTAATTAATTAATTAAATATAATTAATTAATTAATTAGACATACCTGATCTTGCGACAGCAAACCTCGGGTCTTCATATCTGTAGGGGCCGCTCATAGGATACCCTCCAACACCAAACATGCGCATGCGTGATGTTTGGCTGCGAGGCTGAGCTCTCTTTGCCTCTGCCTATTAAATAAATAAATAAATAAATAAATAAATAAATAAATAAATAATAAATAATTAATTAATTAATACAGAGCTCGTTTATTCAATTAAAATTATATTTGTTTCGTTAGTACACTGCATTTAGTTTTAAAATAACAAAGACAGGACGTCAGCTGTTCCGATTATTAAATCAAATTAAATAAATAAAATAAATAAATAGATAATAATTAATTAATTAATTAATTAATTAATTAATTAAGTATAATTAAAGAGAAAGTAAACAGCTATTTAATTTAATAAGAATTATATTAGATTTATTACTCTGCTTCATATATGTATATATATTGTATATATGCATACACATGCCTTTCAATAGTTTTCAGGGTTTAGGGTTTTCTAGGGTTTAGGGTTTTCTAGGGTTTAGGGTTTAGGGTTTAGGGTTTACGTTGGGGCCCAGGTCCTTATGAATGCCGAGAGCCTTCTCCGCATCTTCAGGGTTTTTATAGATGATAAACCCAAAGCCTAAACCACAAACCCTAAACCCTAAACCCTAAACCCTAAACCCTAAATCCCAAACCCCTAAACCCTAAACCCTAAACCCTAAACAAAAAACCCTCTACACAAAGCACTAAACCATACTAAACCCCAAGTGCCCTAAACCCTAAACCCTCTAGCCCCAACACGCCAAACCCTA
>NW_013549670.1:0-11468 GCF_000499425.1 Eimeria acervulina
CTATTGTCCTTCAAAGCATGAGGCGCGGCTGCACTATGAGCTATTAGCTGCGCCCGCCCACGTGTTTTGAAGGCCATTCAGGGGCTCACTATCCGGAGTAGCAGCTGTAGTAGGCTTGTTTATCTCGACAACCTGCGGGTGCGCAGATGCTGCAGCAAGATGGAAAACGAGAAGTCTATTATCTAGGCGAGGAGAGGTAATTCTACATAGGGGCGCATATGTTGCTTGCTGGTCCTTGAGCTGTTCTGTTTGTTCTTGCGGTCTGTCACGTGAGTGGAGGTGCATCAAATATGTAAACTTGTGGTGTGAGATACTTGTCCAAGGAAGCCATATAAAGTGGGAAAAATAGGAAGGCGAAGCCTTCATTCATTGCCCAGCATTCAGTTTCTCCGAAGATTTGCACTTTGTCTAATGGCTGCGAAGTTCAGCAAATGCAATAAGGAGGATGCATCCAAAGCAGGCATGCTGCTGCAACTTCTATCATACATTGGCAATTCCCGTAATGTCACATGCCCATGATCAGAGCGCCTTTCATAGAGAGTGCGTTTTATTCGATTTTTCGATTATTTAATTTTTGCGTACTGCGCTGGCTATCATTTCACATGGAGATCCAATGAAAACAATGATGTGCCGTTTAATCATCCAGTGGTATTCTGTATGTAGACAATGTCATTCTCTTCAACTCATGATTCTCACCCTTGCATTGCCAGCTTTGCTTCACTACAACAGGATGTTGTGGAACTAGTAAGGCATCTCTTCATTGAGGCATGCTTGACCGGCAACCAGTAGTGCCGTCTTTGAGCGCCTAGTTCCGGCATTGCTTTAGTCAGTGCGTCACTTGCTTCTCGAAGTTGAAGTTCTCTCGCGTGGGTAGCGCCAACGAGATTTTAAAGCTCGCATGCTTGCCGATACGCTTTCTTATGGCATTGTCATGCCCCTTCCTCCGCGTGATAGGCCAAATCGCACTAAAGTGCATGGGGCTAGGTAGGAAGTGACAGGTGCTGGCTACCAGAGCCTTTGCTTTCCACCAGTTGGGGCAACAAATGCGGTAGAGAGTGGGTTGCATGCTGTGGCGTGCTTGACAATATTTGCATATATGACTATTCGGGGAGCCCCTTTTTCAACGTGATTTCGCTAGATCAACCCAAGGCTAGGCTATGCTTGGATATTTTGCACTTCCAGTGCAGCATACAAAATATTGGCGTTATGATGCTTTCTGCTAGCGTTTTGAAATGGAGCAGCTCACCCAGGAAATCTTTGACGATTCCTGTGGTGGATTCATCCGCGCAAGGTTGTCTATTCGCTGCGCTGAATTCTGTGGTCTGGTTGCTTTCGTGGCTTCGACGCACTGTGCAACCCACTGCACGTCGAAGAAAAGAATGCACCGGGAATTTTGAAGTTATCACTGTCAGGCATGAACCTAAGCGCCTCCACATTGCGATGTTGTGGCACTTGAAGCGCCATAGATGTGCAGCGCCGCAAAAGGCTGGTGGATTTCGCGCAGTGCAGCAGTGCATTGCGTGGACGAAGCTAGGGGAAAATGTATTCTAACCCCCATCTTGTTCGTAGTGCACGACTGTGCGGAGTATGGACCAGGGTGTTCGAGACTTTTCAGTAAATGAAAATATGCATGCTCATCTCAACTGGGGGTGCTGTGGTTGCCAAGCACCTTTAACTATTTCTGAATCCGGTGGCCTCTTGCGCAGAATTGCTAAGAATGCGGCATGCCAACAATAGGCGCTTGTGACAAATATATATACACACCTGTTTGTAGATTTGCTCAATCTCGTGCACGTGCGTCATCCTGATGCTTGCGTGCACCTCAGTTCTCGCCTGGCGCTAATAATAATAATAGCAGTGTAGCTTGCTTTGAGGCGAAAAGAATGCGATGCTGCAGTTGGTGCGTCCGTTGATCAGTTACGCAGCGCGTATAAGTTTCACAGCTCCTGGCTAATTCAAATAGTGAGGATTATCTGCACGACGGCGGGTTCCTCGTAGTCACTGCCCGCGTGGCAAGTGTTCATCTGTCTACAATTCGAACTGCGCTGTACAAGATGACAAAACAGAATATGTAGCAAATGGCAGCCAATCACATGATGATTGCCTGCCACCCTTAGGACACCCGCACGGTATAGGAAGTGAGTACCCGAAGTCGGTAGTCATGTGTGAATGACTCTGTCCGAGCATGAAGAGGCGCGACTAGTGCTGCTAACTAAGTTGCCAGGCTTGTTGTTCCCTTGCCTTAGGACGGTGCATCGCGACAGCAACTTGATGCAAAAGACCCGGCTGGTGAGCTGAGAACAGTGGCTTTGACATTCCGCACATACTGAAACTGGGCGTACATGAGGGATGCACATGCGGTAATCGTGTGCGGTGACAGTCCGCATGCTTTAGAAAGTGTGAGGTCTACATGTGGCTAGGGTATTGGCCGAACTAATGGCAATGCTGCTTAGTTGGTTGCACGAAAACGCTAAGTATGAAAAGTTTGCCTGGCCTCGAAATGCTTACTCAGGTTATCCATATGATGCTTGCCGCCCCCCGATTGTGTATTGTCTTGGCGGACGGCATTTACATAAAAGTATGAACTTGTTCCCCCTACTGAGCATAGGCCAAAGCGGCAAACTTGTTCAACCTGCATTTCGTGGTAACCGGATCCTGTCCTGCAGGATTCGGGGAGCAAGTGCTTGCATCCTGGCTGACGGCTACGCGCAGAAAGTAGTTAGAAAGGTTAGCGAAGGTGCATCGCTAAACCTGTGAGCCCTACGTTGATGCTGGCTTGCTCACTGCCTGTAAGCTGCACACAGAAAGTGAGTGGGGTTTTGCCGAAAGCACGGCCTCACCGGTGAGGTGCGAGAGCAGCATTTCAATCTTCCTGGTGCAACAAGGGTTTAACAGACGTTAATTACCCTCCGGACCAGTCGCAGACTTCGTGGGGTATGCAACAACTCAAGTGGGAGGCGTCATCTTTATTCAACTGTCATATGGTGCCAACAAAGTAGCCCTGGCATGCAGCGTACTCTGCGCTGCATTTGCATTCGTGTCCAGTGCCGGCACTACAGCTGCTTGATGAGGTGCACTTCACTGTGTTCACTCTATGGTTGTGGTCTACTGGTTTCGAAAGTCTTTGAAACCCGTTGAGTATAGTTTTACCTAAATTTGGCCCTGCATATGCATACTAAGAGCTGCTGATAGCTGGATGCAGACAGTGCGCCGATGGTTGGTTATTTTGCCCCATAGGCGTGCATTTGAGAACACGGAGAGAACTCTGCCCGGGGCCCGCGGTGCGCAAAACTGCCTCCATATTTTGAAGAGGAGGAGCAGAGTTTGTATAAATGGATCAACTATGCTACAGGCAACCCCACGCACTGGGTTATGTGAGCCGGATCGACGCAGGTAAAGTTTTTTATGCATCCGTGATTCCTGAAGGCTCAAAACCCCACATGAAGTGAAACCCTTTAGGTGACCGTCACTTTGTAGAAGCGTTTTGTGTAGTTTTCCCGCAAGGCCGCATCGTCGCGTTTACGCACTGACGTCAGTAGGCACTTTAGGCGCAGGAGTCGTTGGTCTCCGGTTGTTCGCGTCTCCATTACCATGAGTTGAATTTAGCTCGATTCTGACTGAGTTGAATTTAGCTCGATTCTGAAGACCCACGTCACAAAAGGATGTACGTATAATACAGAGGTGCTATCGACGGGATTGCTTGCTCCTTTTTGGTTATGTGTCACGGCGACCTTCGCAAAAGCATCAACCTTCCTCTGGGGATCCGATGCAGGCGAGGATGTTTGCCTGTGGTCACGTGCCTCGCACTGTGGTTATATTCTTGTATGCATCTTCGTTTTGAGCCGCAGCCTTGCCAGGTTGGCCGAAGCGATCAACAGAGGATGCAGAAACAGAAAATTTGCTTGCTCAACATACTCAGAAATCGACTACTACTTGGATTTATGCCGAGCACGCGGAACAGCTCAAAAACTCCATGCCACAAGCCGGTTAGTCACTGTTCTCTAACGATTAGGATATTTTTGCAAGTAATGGCACTTGTGTCGATTCAAAGCCAAAACCTTGTTTAGCGTCAGAGGGCACTACTTGCAATTCGAGTGCTTGGTGTACGCCCATGCCTCGGAATGCTACACCACAGCTTGGCTCTGCGAACCCAAGATTGCACTGGTACGTATGGCAGCTTGAGCCGCAGGCAATCATGACTGAATAAATTGCCTATTGTTGCATGGAATAAATGCTCGTTGATGTGAGGTCTCTCTGTGTACTTGTCAAGCGATGCCGCGATACCTAGACCGCCGATATGAATCATAGTTGATCGGCAGAGTGTTACTACACAATGTTCATGACAAATGGTCTGCACACGCACATGCCTGAGCCGCCTCTCAGCATAGAACGCTTGCATTGTTCTAGGACGTGAGTGAAAACCCTTTAAATAAGTACGGCAAATGCCTGCAGAAAGAGGTGGAAAGGTGCATGGTGAATTCACAATGCATTTGACGTGTTTGTCACGAGGGTTTCTCGCAAAGCTATGTTTTTGCGATATTTCCCTCAAGAGCCGCGACGCGGTTCCCAAGCCGTGCATTTTTTGTATATGCTTCTAGGAACCGTTCCGCAGCTGCACTTCAACAGACCGGCCACCTAGGCTGTTATTTCAGCGCATGTACTACACTGGTTGCGTTTGCCAGAGCGTTGCGCGATATGCACAGTACAGGAGGTGCAAAGTTTCCCATGGATTGTTCGTAGAGTTGCTATTCTTGCAAACTTTTTCGTATCATAGGAGTGTGAAAATGAATGAAAAATTGAGGCTTGCAGCTCATATCCTGTGCCTCGGCGGCAGTACGTGCATTGCGTTGCCGCGTCGTGCCATGTTAGTGATGGGAACATATTCTTGTATCTTTGAAGTGGGGTGATGCTGGGCATAGGCGTTATATACAACATTCCAAAATATGCGCACATCATTTAGTCGGAAAGTCTAGCCACCTGTTTTTTAAACACTTTCATCATTGTAGCATGTGCGTCACTGGAATGTGGACACTGAGTGGTGAGATATGTGTAAGCGCCACAGTGGAGGCTAGAATATTTGCTTGGTTTTCGTGGACACTTGCACAGCTCGTGGCTTCGAGACGAAAGCTTTCTCGGCTTGAGTTGGGCAAGTCACAGCATTGCATCGATGGGATTGGGATCTCAGCCTGTAGTGCTGCATGGGCAGGCCTGATGGTTCACCAATGAGTAAATCAATAAAAGTGATCTATCGTATTGACATGAAGCCGCGCATGGAGACAATCAGCCCACCGGCGGCAGAGTCTGCTCTACGTGCCTTGCGTGCGCTACATGCAAACAGGTTGGACCCGACAGCGGCGCAGTGGCTTGCCCAAATATCGGCAAAGCCGTTAAGAGGCAGACAAGGGTTTGCGGCATGCAGTACAAAACAGCATGTGGTTGCACTTGTGTCTCTCATGCGGATGCTGCAGAAGGGAGTTAACCGTGAGCATTTTTGTGGCCGTCCACTGGTGCGGAGAAGATTTGCTAACATTATTTCACATTCCAGCGGCCTTCCGATGGCGTGAACTGGTTTTATCGTAGATTGTTAAAGATCTTTGTTTGAGCCGTTCGAGAAGTATAGAGACAAATGGTGCTCAGTTTTTTGAAAACCCCTACTAAAGTAGACCATACTTAGGCGTGCACGACACGAAAATAATGTGCCCAAAGAAAGTACGCTGTGTGCTACGTACGCTAATAACCTTGCATAGGAAGCTGGGATGACCGTCGTCTTTCCCGACCCTGCAACAGTGCCTCCACTAGTCTCCTATTAGTCATTCGTGGACAGACTAAATATTGCCCTTTCTTTCTAGTTTGGGGTGTTGTCACACCTTCCCACTGCTTTTTACTTCTTTTATATGATCTGCTGTATCAAATGCTTTTTTTGCACCTGGTTCCAACTTTTGACTAGACGGCCACCAATGGGATGTATATGTAGTGCGCTCCACAGAGGCAACTACACTGTCCTTATAGGAAGTGCGTCAGTTGGAGCCGCATGCTCAGGGACTTGTTTCAGCTCACAAACGTTTAGTAATTGCCGGAAGAACGTTATTAGCGGTATCCAACGCTTTTGCACTTTCGTTCAATGACACACCTTCTCGTCGCCGTCGTGGTTGCCTCACGCTCGGTAGCGGGAAACGTTGTTGCCTGTTTGCACCTCTGCGTTGCCCTTTATCCTTTTTTCTAAAATAGGGCAGACATGCAGGCTCACATTGTATTTGTGGTTCAGCTGCTCTGAAAGTACTTACTCCACATTCAGTATGTTTTCCAGCTGTTGCAAACCATTGAGAATTACGCATCTGATACAGAAAGCATGCGTCTCTTTTTCCAACTGAAACCAGGTCACTTGCAGTGGTAATTACAGGGCGACCCCTTCATTCATACACCGATTTTAAGCATAACAGTTCTATGTTTATAAATTGTATTGCTGACAAATATTTCAAACGCGGGGGGTAATATACTTTTTGAAATGTGGTAAAATTCACGTATTTACTAGTAATGAGCATATATTATTATAGGTTATGAAGAATGAATGGTATCAATCTACGACAAACTGGAGAAAAATACTGGCATCGAATGCGAGGAGTTTCTCTAACGTTTCATTGGCGATTTCCACTGGTTTGAACTGCTAATGTAACTTTCACGAGCTACCACGGAGCGAATGCCTCTGAAGGTCGGCTTAAGGCGGCGAGAAATCCATATGCGCATCTCACAGGGCTTCCACCCTGTGAGATGCGCATATGGGCACATCTCACTGCATCACTTTGGGCAACAAGCGACTGGCCAAAATTGAGACCATCACTAACGCAGTCACAGTTGAAGTGCTCATCGCTTCCATGCATGCTTCTCGGTAGCGGCGAACCACCTCGGAAAGCGTTTTTGGAGTTATGCATTGAGTGAGTTGATGGGAGTGGATAGATATATGATGTTTTCCCACGTTAGTGGGTGGAAATTTTCGCCTGTCGTGCGCCGACTAGTGCTGAGCAAAGGATGTACGCTACACCTTGCGAAACCTTTGCATGGCCTGGCCTTTTACGACACGGTGCACCGACACTGCTCCGGTGAGGTGCTAGGCCGTGTAAAACCCCTAACTAGGCAGAGATATGCATTACCGAAGAAATCAGGAGCATTCTACACCGCCGTCCGCTTCCTCATAATTGTTGCAGTGATTTGGAAATCCTAATTGACGTGACGTAGAACGTTGCGCCAATCATGGTCTGTACCTTTGCCCTTACTGTGCGGCTGCTGCCTTAATGAAGATGGTGAGCGATTGCATCCTTCCCATTCATTCATAAAACAATTTGATGCAAAAGAATGAAGTCGTGTAGCAGTGCACGCGGTTGGGGGCTGCGAGGAGCTGTCGCCTGACGGAGGTTACAAACGCAGTCCCAAGGTAGTCGTTGCCGCATTTGAAAGATTGAATCATGCTTTCACAACCGAAGATTATAATGGCCATAGTAGCATTGTTGTGTAAACTATTCAAATTGGAATAAACTCGTTCAGGAAGAGGGAGATTTACATTCTGCTTCCTTCCACTGTGCCGGACAGCTTCAAGGTATTCCCTTTTTGTATTTGGCAGGCCTGAGGCTCAGGCAGTTCCCCCCTTCCAAGCAGGAGCTTGCGCGGTTTCTGTCAACTAAAAGGCACTGAAACCAATGGTGACAAGGGCTTATTAACACCAGCCATAGCCCCCTAACCTTCTGATGTCTATACCCAGCACGTTTCTTTGCTTGGCGGCGCGTGGTGCACAACAAAGCAAGTGCGCCGATTTTGTTGGAGTGATTGGCGGTTCTCGTTGGTCTTAGGAGATTCGTCGAAGAAAACACGATACTTCAGCTGTGGGTTCGCAAAGACACAATGTGAGCTTTGGTGGAGCTGCACGGTGGGGATTTTGCTTGCAAGCTATGCGGAACAACTGCCGATAAGCAATTTGCACGGTAGAGCTTAAAAGTATGAAATTTTCACGAGGTAGCTTAATGATACCCACCGTTGGGAACCGCCCGTATTCTTGAATAACAGCTGTTCTACTGCAGAAGGTCAGTCACTCCATTCGAAAGATGGCGAAGAGACTTTAAACCGGACAGATACAGCGAGTTTTAAGTGGACATTTCACTCTATTTGACGCAGGATTGGCTAACCAGTACTTTCTTAGTGCGGTGGGCTCTTAAAAAGCGTTTGCAAAACATGCTTCATCCGTCGACCATATACCCAAGTGCCCCCAAGCTGGAATGGAAAAGCTAGCCTCTGTACAAAGCGAGCAAGACTTTGTTACTCATTTTCAAAGCCCTCTGTAACACAGCAAAGAAAATGAATGGTAATTTGTGGTGTATTTTGTACAGCTTGGTCTACTGCCGACGCGTATCCACTGGGCATGGTAACGTCGGTTGCACAGACTTAGGGTATATGTGGACTGCTCGAAGGCGTGCAATATGGTATATCAGCATGTTCCTGTTTTTCTGCGGGTGTTTCCTGCCATATTTGGTATTCGTTGCTATGCGCTGGCTCTCCTGATTGTATCGCAGAATGGTGGGGTTAGATATTGCACTGCACTTGGTTGCTGTGGTTGAGCCAGGTCGTAGCCTCAGTTACACACAGGCAGTACTGAGAGGAAAATACTGCAATATAGCCCAGCAAGCAGATGGTGCGTTCCGCGCCCTATAATTATTGACAGTTCTTGACACTATTCTTGCTTGATGCACGCGAACGATGAAGTTATGGGTGTTCGGAACGCGGAGACATATGTGATGGGTTCGTTGAACAAGTACTCGCTCAGCTTGTGCTTCCCTCGCTGTTTGTTTTGGGATATGCTCATACAGACAGCTGTGAAAAATACCTCGCCGCATGTATCGATTTTCGCCACGAAGAACCCATGTGGAAGTGAGCTTGCGCTCGTGATGTAGTGCCTGGGCGGACATATATTAGGAATCTCTCAGTACCGGCTGCGCCGTATGAGCTGGTGCGTTGGGAGCCTTGAGTTTTGACTGCCGTTCATATTGACGAGCGCTTGCAATTTGTGCTCTTCTTCTATGATATCAGCACTGCAGCTCCCGCAACGCTTGAAATTCATGCAAGGCCCATTTATTGTCACGTGGGCCGAATACATCAGCAAAGCACACATAGGGAGAGTTGTCAGCGTTCCAACAAACTGGCGTTCACTTGTACGCATGAGGCGGATATTACAAGCTAGGTTTCAAAGGGGAAAAGCCCTTCATCAACAGCCTGTATCGAAGTGCCTCAACGAACACCAATACTTGGCCTACATCATTCTCCCGGACCGTCTTCCCTTCGCACACTATTGGGAGTGGCCCATCCTTAGAAAAGATCATCAAGGGGTGACTTCACCGCAACGCTGTTCACACGGTTTATCTTTGATATCCTGTCTGCTTTCCAGATGATAAAAATCAGAACAAGGCGACTTTTTTAGACGTCATTGACACCAAATGATCGCATTTCGGCTTGCCCCCTCGACTGCAGATGCGTAGACACTAAGGAGCTCATTTCACATCGTTACCCGCGACATGCAAATACGATCAGCGGCCCGATAGTCGGTTGCGGTGAGCCGAATACCGTGAGTACTCGATCGGTGCACGCGTTGCACTGCGACACTCCGCAAGACCGCACACAATTCTGTCCGCACTCGGCATGCGGAATGTAGTGTACATCTGTTTGAGTCTGTAATTATCGAGCTGTGCGTTGACAGAATACGAGTGCGTTAAACTGCGTCTCATCTGCAGCCGCAGGAACCGTGAACGTGACCAGAATCGGGAATTATAAGACTTCATGGTACATTGATTCTGTTGGCGTATTGTTTGTTCGCAGTCGAGTCCCGCGTCAGCAGCCAAAATTCATTTGACGATGACGAGTGTCTCTTTTTGGTATACGACTGGGAAAGGTGTTGTGTAGCACAATATGGTAAAACAAGCCGCGATGTTTAGATGTTATCCCACACGTACCTGAATCGAGGATATTCATAACTTGAGTGCAGGCAGGGACGGCTTGTGTGGGATCACCGAATTCATCTGCATTTGTCAAAGGCACGTTTGCTTCTTGAAAGAAGCTTCGGTAGTTGCTTGCTTTGGCTGTATGAGCTTCCTGTCGTGAACTCGTTTGGAGCTTGCGTTATTGAAAAACTAGCAAGACATAAGATGCACCCCTTGGCCACCTCAGGGTCAAAGTTGCATGAGCAGTCGGATGCAAGCAGAAATTTGTGTAATCAGCAAAGGCGCTTTCTAATTTGAGGTGTGACTGCCCGATCAGCTACACTTTGAGCCAGATGCTGTGGGTCGGCATGCCTTGGTTTCAATTTTTGGCACATCATGGCGATTTTCATGTTTCGCTGGTCTCGCAGTTTAGGATAGAGTTCCGGAGTTCCAGGTCGGCGATGCTTTGGAACGCTGTTGCGCTTTCCATGGTATACTGGTGGAGAGATTGTTCCCAACACGATTATGGACTACGTAGGCCCGGACTCATCCCCAACGAAGTACGCTAATATGACACTTCTGACACGTAAATGCAGCTTGTAAGAACCTTTATATCACTGGCGAAAGCGCTGCATCTGCGATGCAATGGAAGCAAGCGTGTGTATTTGGATGGTCTCGCGGCAAGTTCGTGACAAGAGTCAGCAGCCTTCTGGACAAGAGTACCAGACGATACGACTAGCCTGAAAGAAGCGGCCTTTGCCGCCGCCCTTGCACAGCGTTCTCAAGTAAATTATTTCTCCGTGCATCCACGCAGGTCTCGTGCTGTTTAGCCTCTGGAGCGCAATCCCTGGAAGCAAGCTGCAAGACATTCTCCCAAGTATCAGGATGGTCGAGCGCGCCTGTATGCTGAACGTTCAGGATCTTATTTTCTTGCATTCGGCGCTCATTTGCCCTTGCCTAACTATGCCCATAGGGAGAAAGAGAAGGACTTGAGGTCCAGTGTGTACTCGGCTACAACGTTTGGAGGATTATTCGAGTATTTGCGCATGATGTTAGAATCGTCCTCGACAATGGTTGTGGCAAAGAACTTTCACATTTGCGCGTAGAGCGTGAGTCGCGCTTGACGGAATGCCGGGAGGGGCATATTTCTTGGTGTGTTATCCGCTCCGCATGCCTTTATTATAAGCCTTGGCAGGGCGGCTGTGCCTTTACGAAGTGCAGACGTGCAATGAGATGGGAACCTGTCACATATAGAACCTATACAACCTGTCACATATAGGACCTATACAGCTGCGTACTGTACGCAGGTTACCTGAAGGCATCCTTTGGGGTTACGCAGCCCGATAAAGGGCTTGAGGATCCTGCCGGAAACGCAGCTGCATAAAGTTTGTGCGCCAAGGGATAAATTCACATAGCACATCTTCGAACTTGTTGCGTCTAACGCAGGTGCATTCAACGCATATCCACCACTTCACTGCATCTGCTCTATTTAGGAAGTGCGTTCCCTACGTG
>NW_013549670.1:11568-19520 GCF_000499425.1 Eimeria acervulina
CAAACGCACGTGCCCTCGTCGAGTTCCCAATGGACTACTGATGCTCTTTAACTTACATGCGTCCAGCGCTTAACTGGCATAAGGGGCTCCAATGCCTTTATAGCCTACTCGTCTGTAGCGGAGCACTCAGTCACGTGAACTGCATACAACTGTGCTTCGTGCTTTCGACAAGCATATAAGGCGCCCAGTCGGCATCTGGGAATGCGGTGTTCAATTTGTGTGCATATCATGGAAGAAATTTTGGCTATCTCTTATGTGGGTGTGGGTCACGCGTGTATTTCCACTTGATGCCTTGGTGGGTTTTCATGAGCGGAGATACCTCTGATCGATGGAGTAACTATTTGGAGTCTCTCGCAAATTCAGTGGCTCAACAATGTAGTGGTGTCTTATTGCCACTCATGACTGACGAATGTCTCTGCGAGCCTTCAAAGCGCGTGGCCAAGACGCGCCTACTTTGATCTATCCACGGATGCACACTATGGGTTTCCGTATTTTATTCGCCATGGTGCAAGGCAGCCCTCCGTGCAGGAACACTGCTGCACACAGGAAGTCCGTTGCATCCGATTCTTTGAGAGGAGCTAGTTTTTCTGGTAGCATGACTATTCGTTAAACGCTGCAGGGAGCACCTCTACGTGGGCTTCGCTGAAGTGGAGCATAGGAGCAAGCGTGACTTTGATATTCTGCAAGTGGCATTCTGCCAGACGTAAGCTGTTTGTGGAAGCCCAAGAGGAAATTAGGTAACCCGTTTGAATCCGCTGCCGTGAAGTGCATAAAATGTGAGTCTATTGTGGAATGCCGGCTGTTGAA
The DNA here is from genome assembly GCF_000499425.1 of Eimeria acervulina. Taxonomy (NCBI): domain Eukaryota; phylum Apicomplexa; class Conoidasida; order Eucoccidiorida; family Eimeriidae; genus Eimeria; species Eimeria acervulina. The sequence continues at coordinate 12,376 of NW_013549670.1, forward strand.
CGAAACTGGTAAGCATATTTGAAGAATTTGCGGCCGGAACGCGGTGAAAGTTACCCGCCCCTTCTTATATCCTTCGCGCTGTACGTACTTGGCATTGCTTGCTGTCACCGCGTTGGGGTGCTCTTTGTGCAGATAGTGCGCTGGTTTTGGTTCTCTTGCTTCGGCGCAAAGCATGTCGCGGACCATTGGATAAAGTCTGTGTAGGCGTAAAGTGGTTATTTTTATGAAGAACATTCTAAGGCTTATCACCAAATATGCGTTTCTGGGTGGCCAGCATTGCTGCCGACAATGCGTGTTTCGAATATGAAGGTATATATCTTTCCAGGTGCAGTTCCTAGCAGGCGGATGACCATAAAACTAGAGATGCGTATGCTGCATGTATTTTGAATAGCGTGTAATTGAGTCGGTATCTCGTTCTTTGCATGTAAGTGCAATCACTTCTTAGCTGTTAGAATTGATGGGTATGGCACTCCACGCAGAAAGTACGCTGTCCCTAGCGAGTGAATTGATCGGGTTCGTCATACCGACTAGCTGGTGTCTGAGCCTGTAGCTAGCCTGTGGTGAGCTTTTGGAACGTTGGGCGCGACGTTCCGACACTTCACCTTTGCGGCTGTAGCGTTCTTTCAGGCAAGGTCTTATGACAGTGGTCTGCGACGCAGCCTGGAAGAGAGCGGCTACACAGGAAACCAACTTTGCAGGCAGTTTCAGTGAGCGATAGTGATGGAAATGCGGATGAGCAAGCCACTTCATGCACCACCTGCACCTCCTTGGATGAAATGAGTGGTTAGTCTGGTTCCCGGCGTCCATGGAGTACAATGCCTGCACAAAAATAAAGGGTATTGCCCATCAGTTGTCGGGAGAGTGATGCATTCAGTTCGTGAGTCAGTTGCCAGTGGACGCTCATTGAGCAACGCCTGTAAGAATAGAAGGGATGATTGAACAGCTGCTGAAGCAGTAACCGACCCGCGCACGTGAAAGAAATACTTTGGCGAGTACCAGCTGTCTCTGGATGCTTTCGAACACAAGCAAAGCAGCTTCCGATCTGTAAGCTGCTATATCAGTGAGCCCATCCAGGGAAATGTGTGTGCTGGCACTTCCGGTGAGGCGCAAGTAATGATAATAAATTGTCAAGCTTTGATTCTGTCCTGTTAGGAAAAGGTATATTGGACGGCACTTAAGAGAAACTTATGGCCCTTCTTTGGATTGCTGACTTTTGTGGTCCTCGGATGCATGTGCGTCCGGCCCTCCAGGTCCGTGCATCCGCTCGCACCCGTCAACCTTGGGAATTCTTAGCTCTATTTTTTGGCAATTATTTCACTATTGAACGCTTGCGACGTCTTGCACCTTTTGCGCCTTGTTCAACTTTAGCCAACACATTCCAAGTAGGCTTCCAACGGTCTGGAAGAGGAATTACGCGCACTTGGCGCACTGGTCCTTACACAAATTACTGAGCCCGTAGCCTGTGCAAAATGCCCGCATCCTACCAGTTGGTACGTTGTGTCGAACAAGCTGCTTGCACGGACTCGCTGCGCAGACACTTGACAAATGGGGAACATTTTACGGCCGTATTATATGTTCGGCCGAGCTAGTGGACAATTTCGGTCGTTGAAAAAACTAAGCATTGCGCGGAACATCCAGAAAAGTATTTTGTCAGATTCGCAGGGTTCCAAATTTCGTCTTTTGCCCAGGCTCTCTTGTCGTTTGGCTGCGCATACGTCCGCATTCATACTTGTGTTTGTCCTACCGGCAAAAGTGCTGGTTGAGCTGTGCTACAATTTGCAAATCCTTAGAATACATTGAAAGAGCATGGTTAATATAGTTTCTTCCAGGTGCCAGCAAACGGTCTCGCCTCAAAACTTTTATCTTGTTTTGCTTATTGTCAACGTCGCTTGTCGCATTAGACCGCCCTTTAGTGTCGTGAAATGTGAAACCTCGCGTTTCAGATTGCACTGGGATCGACACAAGGATGCTCTCTGGCCAGCTGCTAGATGCTGATACTCCTGAATCCATGGTAGATTTTCCCACACATTTACAGGCTCAAATAGACTAGAAGGGGATAGGCTTTCGCGTTTTTACAGAGAGTACGCATGCTGCGGAAGCAGTTCTGCATGGCATGTGAGGACGAGGAGATGCGGACTAACATGGCACTCGGACGTTTCACATCGATCGAATGTGTCCATTACCCATGCTGAGCATTTTCTGGTGGCTATTGTAATACAGTAAAGGAAGTGTCTACGTATTTACCCCTATGCTCGTCAGATACCGTACGCTCAATTCATTTTTGCTCGCATCCTCTTGAGTCGCGCTTGGTCATAGTAGGTGGAGGTTAAAAAGCGCATGCGCTGTTGAGTACAAGTGTTGACGTTCTGGGTTGTCTTTTGGGCTTGATACGCTGGGAGGCAGTCCACAGCACAGTATTCCCTTCTTTTTAGTAAAGGTGTAATGTAGTGTGGACTGCCTCCCAGAATGACAAAGGCACATGTGATGGCTTAAGTCTTGTCCCTTCGTGTAGACTAGCCTATCAAATTCCTTGGACCAGGTAGTGTTAAGATTGTTTTGTGTAGACCAGTTTCATCTCGTTTTTTGTGCTCCTTCAACTTCCCCCAGTAACGGCAATGCATCGTGGATACAGTGCATAGTACGCTCAGCTGCTAAACTGCACCGCGCGGATAACGTATCTGCCTCACGTTGGCACCGAACTAAAACTCAACTTATCTACCTTTGGGGTATGCGAGGTGGCAAGATTACAGGGCATCTTTATCTCATCAGGAAGTCTGTTAATGGCCGCCCGTCATCTCTTCACCAGAAGGGCGGGGTGAGAATATACCTGTTATAATAGTTGTGCCACACGTAATGCTCCGTTTCGCAGGATGCATTTAAAGACAAGTGTTCAAGAACCCTCCTTCCGTTCCCTGGCCTTCACTGGTATGGGCTGAGCGTTGAATGCAACTGAGTCTATAAAACAGCGGCCTCCCTCCTGCCTCCATTTATATCAGTCATTGGTGTGTTAGCATTCCACGCAGAGAGTTCGTTGGGTCGCATCTTTCGACTGCTCTCCATGGATACCATAGAAGGCGTTCTAGCAAAGTGTTGTTTGCACGAGATACGCATAGGCGATATGCTGCTGCACACATCATTATTGTGGACGCCTGTATAGAAATAGCATCAAATTCCAAGTCAATTAGTGGAGATTATCAGCTGCTCGATCTGACTATTAAACGCATGCGAAACAAAAAGTCTCCATTTTAGTCGTAGACTACCCCAAAGTGCCTGAGTAGTTAATCGTTCAAAACTGTTAAAGTTACCTCCGGGAAACATACCTCAGGCGCAGCCCGTTCGTTACACTTGCTTCGGCATTTTGGACAGCGAACAGAAGTTTCGTCACCAAAGAAACTCTCCTTGCAGGGGAATCGTGTAGTGTTTTCTAAAACAATCCAATATATGCAATGCCAGAGCAATCATTCAGGTTCCCGAAGCAGACTAAGACTGAATGTTGGCGCCGTTTGTGGCTGTCCCCCGATCAGGCCTACCCCACCCTTCTTCAAGTGCTGCCTTGGCTGTTCTACGCCGATTTCTGCTCTGTAGTGAAGCTTTTTTGAAGATGTGTGTGCTCGTCTTTATGGAACTGTTGATGATCCAGCAGCAGCTTCTGCTGTCTTTGCATCTCTTCTCATCCACAATGGGCATCTGGTGCCAAGAAAGCATGGGGAGTGCAGAGATAGATTAAAAACTGTTTTCTGTGAGGTTCTTGCTGTTCTCTAGAGATTCTTCCAGAGAGTAGTGGCAACATCGGTCGTGATGGGCAGTATTCTCGTACTGCAGACAGTGCGCGGCTGTTGTAATGCCATGCATGACATCCAAGAAAGCACATGAGACGCGATTCCTTTGAAAGGATTCAATCTGAGTAGGGTAGCTGCAGAAGCTGTTCTGAATCTCAGTCGTGCAGATGTCTCGCTGCCCGTATGACGCTTACATCTTTGTTTTTGCCGCCCTGGGGAAACGTTGCAGTTTGCTTGTCGGCGCCCTCCTTAACTGGGCAAACACTATAGTTCTTTCCGTCGATGGACGTAATGGGGACCGGGAAACGACGCTGACTCGTGCTTTTCGAAACTTCTATTTTCGGCTGGAGATGCCACTAGAGCATAGGCTCTAAAGCAGACTTGCTGCGTGCTGCATGTGACGATGGGTGACGCCCAGAGTGAATTGCATGACTTCTTGCAGTCTGTGCGCATGTTTCTTCACTTCCCTAGCTTAGGCTGTTTTCGTTTCCCTAAAAACGCTGTGTTTAGTTTCTCCGCTATTTTGAGTACTTGCTTAGTGAACCCCTCGCCTTCGTATTCCTGAACTGTAAGCAGAGACAGTTTGGCACTGAAACGCTCCAATGCGACCAGGTACACAATTTGACTTTCGGCGAAACAAAACATGCATGCATTGCTCCGAATGCTTCCTGCCTTTTGAGTTGCTGTTGAACTTGTTGCTTCGTGGTCTCTTTCGGCTAAAGTCAGAATGCGTGCCTCGTTGAATATGGAGCCATGCAGTGCCAAGCTGCGTCTGTGTAGCATAGCCAGACTATAAATTGAGGCCCTTTGACCCGGCGATTTTTAGCCAGGTAGGTGAGCTCACACCAATCGATGCAAACTGGTATGTAGCGCTTTGAACATTATACTGCACTTTGTCTGAAGGGTTGTTAATGGCATGTTATTACCTCTAGCTGGGTGGCATGTAAAATAGCAGTTGTTACCATGCATCATTTCTACTTCTGTAGGCAGTGCGTCGGTAGCCCATAATAACTGTACAGCTGCTTTACGAGCTTGTGTCCAAGAATGGATATCATGTTTGCTCGGTCATTGACCTACGTATGCTCGCACAGTGGTACGTGCGTTCACTAGCGAACTGCACCAGGCTATTTGGGACGGACACAACCTGCATTCGTGATCCATGTGCACCGCAACAGCGGTCTGTTGCCAGGTAGGCTTTTTCGCATGACTGGATGCCCTCCGGCAGTTAGCAAAAAGGCGTGGACGCCCTTGCATTTCGCGTATGTGAGTATCAGTGCACTGGGTGGTTTGGCTCGAATGCGTATAGACTTTTTGCTTCTTGATGGGGTCGTTTGCGTTGTCATCTGGAAGTAAGACGGAGGGGCGGATACATTGTGGTACGTTTGAGCACCGGCTTTGTTAGAAGTGCTTATCAGCGGCTTGCCTGCCTATCTGCTTTGAAGTTATCCGGGTTAGCGTACCTGCGAATTCGTGTAGTTGGTAGCTATTACTTTCCAGCGCGTCGGCTCAATGCAATTTTTGTTAAAAACAGGAGTAATTTTCATATCTGGAATAATTCCAGAACTAGAATAAGGTAAATCATTTGGTGATAAAATATATGCATTTTTTAAATTGAAAAAAGACCTTTGTACACCTCCGTTGCTTTTTAGGAGGAAAATGTTCCTGGTTGCTCGCTGTCCGAAGTCTGTTGAGCACTGAAGACTCTATACAGCACATGTGAGCTCTCTGGCGATCAGCTTCAATCATTCCAGGGGCTTCCTGCACAACTAGGCATACCACGAGGGGTAATGAGCATGCCTCCAAGCTCGTGCGCTACAATTTTCAGGACGAAGGAATATATTCACAGGCAGCGATGAGCCGAGACTAACTTAGACGACTGTAGCCACAAAACAGCGCTACAATATCTAGCCTCAGCCCGCATTAGAACGTTGCCGTCATGTTGTTGCACATAATGCAGCTCACGCACTTCGCTCGCAACAGGACAGCAGAGTCAGTGTAGCCTGCGGCCAGTCTCCAAGTGATTCCGTAGGTTTTGCGCCTAGCCGTTCTGTTGAACGCAGCTAGTCGACTGAAAAGGGGGCTTGTTTGCGCCGAGAAGTGGGTTTGGGACAATCGTTCGGGATTTGTGCAAGCATACTTCTGTTTTAGCCGCCTCGAGACCGTCTGCTAGTACGCGCTCTGTTTTGCATCCGTGCATTTGCTATATTCTTCAACAAACAGCACTGCGATACAATGTAACAGGAACTTCGTGTGGGGACAGTGCTGCTCGTGGCGGTATCCTCCGCGGATTTCCTTGCGGTGACGTTGTAAGGCAAGCGTTTTATCCCAGTACACTTGCATATACGCATCCGGGTGATCGCGTGAAGGTACTGACGTTTTGGAGTTGGCAGAAGCCGTTGCATTGCTGTCCTGCTGCAGGAGGTATGCTGAAGGGTATATTCTGCTAAGCTGCTGTTCCACTTGATGAGTGTGCGCAAAGACAGGCATCGCAAGTGGAGTATCCCCCTTGTTCCTATTGCTGCTGGCTTTACATTGAGCACGACGTAGTGAGGCTGCTTGGGGATCAGGAAGCAAGTTGGAATTCAACTGCCACGGCGGGGCATTTTAAAGCAGGACTCAGTGCACAAGAAGCAGCAGCAAAGAGTTTGCTACCAGCGTGCACAGTAAAAAGGATTGATGAGATGGCTATTCTGTTCAAGGATGCATGCATTGATCTGGCCACGATTGCTGACATATGCTGGGATTGTTCTAGGGTTGAACTTTCATTCCAGTAGCTAAGCGAATTATCTATATATATATATGTATATATATATGTATAGAGACAGAAAGAAAGAGAGAGAGAGCGAACAACTGTTTCAACAATTATTGAGTCGGCATTCGCCAGAGGTTCATGCCATTCGACAGCTCCTCCGTGCAGGCCACAACGTAACACCCAGTTGACCCCCTGGATTGTATTGTTCGCCTTTTTATTGTAAATGAGCGTATTTCCCTAGCCCCGTTGAACAATATAAGCCCCGTGGTGACGGACTATGCTACTCGAGAGGTTGTGCATGATGACAAAATACGGCCATTATCGTGGCTCACTTCACGAGCACGTTTCGAGTCCACTTCAGGAAGGGAAGGCAAGACGATGCAGTCCGTTAGTCAGGAGCTAAAATCTGACAATAGTTAGCGAATAGCTACTCGCATGGTGCAGAGAGTGCGCGAGAGTGTAGATGATGTGTTATAGCTCGTGCATGAAGTGCACGTAGACGCGTTGAACTCAAGGCGGGAAGGTCCTTGGCAGCTCGGCAAACTCTGCTGCGCATATATATATATATATATATATATATATATATATATCTTATTCTAAGGTTTCGCTTTGCA
>NW_013549669.1:0-47389 GCF_000499425.1 Eimeria acervulina
TAGGCACGCCGTAGGGCCGCCGCAGATAAAATAATTCACGGCACGCACGGGTGGTGTAACCGAAATTTCAGCGAGCTGACGTCTGGAACACACTCAGACAGAATTAGCAGCCACACTGTGACTATAGCGTCAGGATTAGAATGATGTAATTGTGGAGAGAGAAGGAGAAACGTAGTTGAACGGGTGAAAAGGGTGGAAACCCGAGTAGCAAGCGCACGCGTCACAGCACAACAGCGCAGCAAGATCCCGATAGAGGAACACAGCACGCGGCCGAGAGAATAGAACAGAGCGAATCAGTAAGCACAAACGCCTGGCACTCCTGAAGAGCAAGGCGGACCTGGATTAGCTGCACACAGGAGAGCACAACGATCCTGCGAAGCAGCACACGGCAGAACAGTAGCAAACACACTCCGGGGAGACCAGCCGAGGCCGTCGGGACACCGAGTAGAGGTTCGGATAGAGGAATAAAAGCAAGATATGTAGGAGCAGCCACTCCCGTTGAGTTCCGTTGAGGCTAATATACAGGGTTGAAAGGACTCCCCTTTGATGGACTGCCGAATAGTTGACTACGCTGATAGCCCAGTGCCCCAGACTTATGGAGCAATCCAATAATGATGCATAAGGGGAAAGGAAGAAAATATAAGGGTTAGAGAAGAAAAGGAAGGAACGAAACCGTGTAGCGGTTTTGCTCAAGAAAGGGGGAAGTTGTAGTGCACAGGCACTACAATGGGGTTTTGGCATGGCCTCTAGAGGCCTAAAATCATGAAAAGGTATGTTAGCTTTAGAATGTTTCACGATTAGGACATTTTTAAATAGAAAGCAGCTTAATAAGTTCAGAAAGCTCGCCAGCCGGCACCAGCTTGGGGCTGGGTGCGAGGCTGTTGCTGTGATCCTGGCCCACGCCCTCGGCGAGAGGTCGGGGATCAGTTCCATTATTAGGGGTTTTCTTTGGGAACCATACCGAGCTCGAATATATATTGGGTTGTTAACTGTGTTTATAGTGGTTTCAGCGAGAATCATAGGCTAAGAGCCCGATAATAGCGTGGGCGCCTATTCTGTCTAACCTAGGGGTCTATCGTAGTAATAGTGCAGGCAGCTTGCACTACACTTGAGATCGCCTCCATTTCACGCCCACCCGGATATCGATAAATCCTTCTTTCTAACAACAGATGCTGGCTCGTGCAATGCGACTTCATTGTCAAGTGTATCAAGGATATCGCCAATGTGGTGGCTGGCGCATACTCCTCCGACGTCCTACAGGTCAGGCATTGCGTTATGCCTGTGCTTATCTGCAATGCTTCCTGTTTCCTCCCTCTATTGTGTCTTGCATATTCCTTATATGCTCACTTGACCGCGACTCTTGTTACGCCCAACAGCAGGCGATGGATGAAGCACTACAACGCAGACAGTGATATTTTGTGGTACTCGACGAAGCGTGGACAAACCGTTGACTCCGACGATTGTACTTCCCAGTTTCCCCTTGCAACAAAACCGTTTTGCGCAACATGTACGCCCATCATTTAGCAGGCCATGGTGAGCTCAACACAATAGTGAAGCAAGCGGCTAGACTCTTTTGGTAGCCTAGGGTGCGCCCTTCAGTGGAGAAATATCTCCTCAACTGCGCGGGATGCCGGCACGTAAAGCAGCGGCACAGTATCGAATCCGCATCCTTGCATTGTTATTTTGAATCTTGAACGGATCAAAGCGGATATATTATAATGGAGTTCATAGTGGGCTTTCCACCAGTCAGGGGCTGTGATAGCATTTATTCAACTGCGGATAGATCAAGCAGGTGTGCTCAATTCATGCCTTGTCCCACTGCGGTTATGGCAGAGAAGATGGTCCAACTATTCCTTTATTAATTTTGAAGGCTACTTCTCTCCGAAGAGCATCAATAAAGGGAGAAACCCTAAAGCCGTTGGCGCCTTCGGCTGAGAATTCATGAGGCGGCTCAATAATATGGGTCAAGACAAGATGACCACAGCGAACGAACCGAAGGCTGACATTCAAACTGAAATCACAAGCAGCACGCCTGCGGAGTATTTCTCGCACGCGCGCACGCGGCTTGACTTTCGTCCTTACGCGGAATGCATTTATAAAACACAATGCATTCTTCGACTTGTTGCCCTCCAGCCCCTCTTGTTTACACCGAAATACCCTCTTCTGACCCAAAGTCAGACCTGGGTGTTGGAAGCCAACCCCGTAAATCTGCACCCACCGAGTTACATACACCACATGCAACAGCACCAGAATACATGAAGGACACACAAGAACGTCATGTATGAAACTAGAACAAACGGGGTTCGACATTCATTTTCAACCATAGCGGATTGGCCATAGTGAACTAGCGCACTTCGAAGCAAGCAGGAGGGCGAGCATCCGAAGAAGTTTTCCATGTATTGGATGGGCTCTTTGCTGCGCATTTCCGGGCCAACGGGTTGACGTACCTCGTAGACTTACCCGCAGCGTGGAGGTGCCGCATTAGTGCCGACTTTCTAAAACAGTTCAAGCGGGTCACAGAAATTTCTTGGCATTCTCTTCGCAAAACAGCAGCAACGTTATGGAGCGGAGGAGACTAGGATAGAAAAAGAAATACTTGGTACACGCATTACAAGTTGCGGCCGCCACAGTTAAAATGGCCAGGAATCCCTTGGCCCGAGTGGGTTCTCCGAGTATCACTTGAGCGAGACAACTTTCCAGGAACACCTAGGTGCCCTCCGCAGTTTAGCGACGGCAATCACAAGCGTGAGCTTGAGCAGTGCAGCGTAAAAATGAAGAGCTTTCAACCGTTCGATGGTCTTTGTTCGGTCACGTTTAAAGCTACGCCCATACCTTTCTGGTTTCATGCCCTCCCCCTGCACTGATTTTCCCCCTTCTGATATGTTCCCCTGCCTCTTCCTTTGGCTAGCTCAGATGCGCCGCCGATGACACTTCTCCTCTTTTCGTATTTTGTGTGTGGGCCCACCTTTTGTGGCAGATCTGACCCCTGCCCACGTGCTCACTGGCGCTGCGTGCTACCCGTAACTCCATGCATATTTTGTTCTGGGTTGGAACATCCCTTTCAAGAAGCGGCATCCACGCCAGTCTAGGGGCACAGAACCAACAGCAGCGATATTACTCGGCGGGCTTGCAGCAACGAACTGCGGGTGAACAAAGGCAGCAATAAAACTGCAGATGGGGTTTGCCAATTTTTTGCCTTCTCATTTTACCTTTGCGTCCCTGCTTAACTGTGGCGACCGCAACTTGTAATGCGTGTATCAAGTATTTCTGTTTCCTTCCTAGTCTCCTCCGCGCAATCACGTTGCTGCTGTTTTGCGAAGAGAATGCGATGGGGGAGAGGGCAGACGTAGCATGATCTCTCTGAAGCTGGTACGTGCAGGCTAGCTATCGAGGACCAAATAAGCGCTTTCCAAGTGCCTACAATGCTACCACTAGCAGCAAAGATGGACGTAGCTGTGCGTGCATGGGGGGTTGCCCCAGCACTACTTCCAGCAAGGTGCGCTGTAACTAATCACTGGCCGCCGGCCTGCCGCATCAGCTCTACACCCTTAGGCCACTGTGCTCCGGACGCAGCGCGAGGCTAGGCGAGCTTCGCTACATTTTTAGAACTTTGATAACTTATTGTGTGGGTTGCTGCTGTGCCGAAGCTATGATAGAGGACCCTCGCTACACCTGCAGACTGAAGAGAAGGTCCACTGTTTGTAGCAATCCCCATCTTAATTCCTTTGACTCTGCATCTGGGGAGGGCCTTTGGCTAAGCCAGAGGAATCTAATTACACTTTCAGTTCATCTGTCCCGCGAAAATGCATGGGTAGCTTCGTGTGCGCACTTTTGTCGACATAGTGTGGAACAAGAAGCTTCATCCACTTGGTAACTAATCGATGCTCTCCACGGTGACTAGAACAAAGGCGCACACTTCTCAGGCCTGGCACATTATTTATTTCTTCGCATGTAATGCTACGGGCTCACGTACGCGCGGCTGCAGGGGCAGACTGCATGGCGCGGCATAAGAAGGCATTGCCTTACTCGTGTCTTATGAAGCACAACACGCATTTTTTCAAATTATATTTTTAGTCAACTTGGATACAGAGGTCGATATGGACGTAAACTCAGTTGAGCACTGCAGGCCCGGGGCCCGCCGTGCTCGCGTCTTCATCAGATACATGCAATGCATGCAAGCTGTGCTGCTGGGGATTTCCGGTGCGTGGCTATTCGGTGGAGGTGAATTTTGGGTTTTTATTTGTATGGGGGCATCATCTTTGTTCTTTGTTTTTTGAGGTGGGGGGGGGTTCATTTCATGGCCTTGGAAGCTCCGCGGCCCAGCACTTTCTCCAGAGCGCGATTTCCCACTTTTGCGACATTTCACCCTTTTGGACACGCGGCAGGCCTTCGATAAAGCAGTGCGGCCAGGAGGTCGATGCAGAGTGCTCTTTAGGAGCGACCCACTCTGCACTACCCTGCACTGGACTTCAGATCGGACCTGTTCTGAAGTCCAGATCTGGTCGTTTGTATGTACGGACTCATTTTAGTCGATAGCAGGAACTAACTACATGTTTCATTTCGAAAGACTTCATCTGTGAGAGCGGCTGCAGCAAACGTCTTGCTGGGCGTCTTTAGGTGTTCACTGCCGCTCATCTCACCCAGTTGCTCCACACGACGACGAAGACAACCGTGCGGGAAGATGGCCGAGTTCGAGGAGTCCCTTGAAGAACTTAAGGTAACTCCACAATCGTGGCACTGCACGCTGCCCAGCTGACGCATTGATCCCTCTTGCCCACTTCCCTTTCCCTAGGGGGCAAACTGCTGCTCCGCCAGTTGTTGACTCTACCCAGGGCTTTTGGCCGGGTTCAACAAGAGTCCGGGGTTCAATGAGGTTTTCTGTGGTGTATATTGGCGGAGTTTGCAAGATTGGCTGCCTATCTACCTTTACTAAAGTTGGATTTACAGGAAGACATCGCGAAACACCGCGGTGTGCCTTTTTCGGGAACCGTCCGTGCTGTGCTGTAGATTTGTGGTTTTTCTCTGTAGGCGAAGCAAAAGCTGTATGAGGAACAGCTGCAGCAGGTGGAAGATGCGCTGAAACAAGAAGAAACCGAAGACTTGAAAAGACTCCAGGCGGATCTGAAGGAAGTTATCCAACTGACGAGACACCTGGTGGAGTACAAACAGCAGCAGGAGCAGCAGCTGGCGGACTCTTCTGCAGAAGCAGCAGCAGCCGCAGCTGCAGCAGCAGTAGCAGTAGCAGAAGCTCCTCAAGAGTCGTCAGCCACAGATAAACAACCTTCTCCAGCGCCCCGGGAGCAGCAGCAGGCTGTTGCTCGAACCGACACCGCACCCACCCCAGCGCCAGCGGCATCCGCCCAAGAACAGCAGCCAACAAGGGGGCCTTTAGTAGGAAGGACGTGCTCTGCTGAATATGAGGGAAAGAGGTACTACGCCTCAATAGTTGAGGTAAAGCGGGACCCCAAGGTGCGTCTGCACATGCCAGCGCATTGCTTGTACATGCATCCAGCACTATTCGTTCTCGTTTCCCCACGATCGGATTAGCCTCTGCAAATAGGCTTTTGATGCCATTAAGGTTGTCCAATTTCCACACAGAGCTGCTTGTGATCATGAGGTATGGGCAGCTCTGGTCGAGTTTCGCTAGTGGCCACACGGGAGTATCGCTACAGGCCTTGCTGCTGTCTTTCTTCGGCTGCGTTGCAGGAAGGAGAGCGGGTGGTGGTTGACTTTATCGGATGGGGGAACAGAGAGGAATACCCTTTACAACAAGTGGTGCTCCTGCCTCAGGTGTCCGCAACGGACTTCCCAGTTGGCACGGCCGCCCAGGCGATTTATTCGGGAGACGGGTACGCATTTCGACGGCCGAGGGTTGCAGTAGCACTATGTGCTTATTTAGTCTGTTCATTTCTAGCATTGTTCATGCTTCGGACTCTCACTTCATCCTCTTCTTGGCGCATGCAGCGGCGCAGAGTTTGAGGGATTAAGGCTGGGGAGGAAAGGCAGTTCAACAGCGGAGACCGAAGGGTCGTGGCTGAAGCCTTCTCTACATTCCTTTTCTAAACAGATTGATTTATGGCCGATTGCCGCATATCTAGCGTTTGTTCTTAGCTGGAGTGCACCAAAAAACATACCGGTGCAGGCGACATATTCTGAAAATGTCTGAAAATATGCTAAGGCGTGGTTTTTCCGTGATCCTGCAGTTTGACTACACTTTCATGGTTCACAGAGAGTATTAAAATTCAATGCTGAGCCTACTATTGACTGTGCGAGCTGCTGATAGAGTTGCCTGCCAAATTCGAATGCAGTTCAAGCCGTGTTGCGCTCAGCCGCTGGTACGACTGCTCCATCATCGCGACGACCCCGTTTGGATTCCGTGTGCGCTTTACGGAGTATAAAAACGAAGAAGATCTGCCAGGAGACAGAGTGAGAGCGCCGCGGAAAGCCGTACCAAAAAAGAGGGCAAATGATATAATCACTCCAGGAGGTTACAGAATTCCACAGTATCTGGCCGCGAAACCAACAGGTGTGTGTGGTTGCACGTTCCAGGCATGCATGCTACTGAAAGCCGCGAAGCCTTAAGTTTTGTTTTTTCCTGACGTGTCTGCCCGTTCATTCCCTAGGACTTTTCATTGGACAAGGCGCACTGCACATTGGCTTTTTCTGTTTTAGACACGCAGGCACAGAAAAATAGCAAAAAGCGCAGAGTCAAGGCAATCAAGCAGCAGCAGAAGACGGAACAGGCAGAGCAGCAGCTGACGGACAGCGCGAAGTCGTGGCAGCAATTCAACAAAAAGGTGGGCTCTTTAAACATCAAAGCTTCAGCGGAAGGGTTTTTGCTGGCCTTTTCGCAGACGTCAAGCAGCATAGTTCATGCCTTCTTTGTTCGGGTTTGCTGCTGCGTTTGGCGCACCAGGCTGTGAAGAAAGCCATGCCAGGCTTCATGACTGGGCGAGGGCACGAGAGCATCTTCAGAGGTATTGAGGTAAAACCAAATATAAATCCGGTGGAAGCGTCTCGACAACTGCAGCTGCAGCAGACCTTCATGCCGCGTAGAAAACACGACTTTGACGAAGGCAATTTGCCAGATGACTAAGGATTCAAGTTTCAGAATTCCGGCCTCATTTCTTAGTCAGCGCAAAACAAGCCGCGCAGCATTTCCTAAGGGCATCTCGCTATACCTTGACTTTGCCCCAAAGTTGGCAGTGAGATACTACCACTTGGCAGATTGACAGCAGTGGGAAAACCGACATTTAGAAGCTTAGTGTTTCCGGCCGATTCCACTGTTTAGGCGGTCGCTGCTTTCTCTGGCAGCAGTCGTCGCGATACTGTCTCCTGCATTTTAACGTGGAGGCGCTGGAAAGACCCTCAGCTTTTCGTTGTGTCGCTTTGGGCCGATTTTTTGTCGTTTTTCCTGCAAAAGCGTGAAGCGGTTTATCACGGATTTAACAGCACCGGCCCTAGTGGAAGAAGTAGAGATGTAATTTTATGAAGTTGCACGTAGCTTCTGCTAGTGCGTAGATGCAGCATGAAGAGTTCCTCTACATATATTATACTCGGTATCCACTTCAGTATGCAACGCTTCCTAGGCAGAACGCGCCACTAGTCACTCTTGTGGGTGCGTCGGTCTCAATTTCGTTTCCGGTAGGGAACGTCGAGGGGGTGGATGCGCAAGGTACAGTTGCCCCTCTCATTCGATCATCGCAGCAAGTGCGATACGGGCAGAAACGGCCACGAGTTCCGCTTCATGCATGCAGAACAAACCAGCGAATTGGCGCAGCATCTTCAGTGCTTCCACCCAGGAGGAACCAACGAAGACAGCAGATAGTATCGGAGAAGTGGGGCTTTGGCTCCAGTGGCCGCTGGCCACGCGCTGTGCAGGCGCGGAGAGAAAGGAGCAAAGCCAACAGCTAGAACGAACAAGTGAGTTCACGGCAGATTGAAGACGTCGATAGTCAGCAATATAGAGAAACCGTTGTTCTGAATATAGGAGCCTGAAACTTTCTCTCAGTATGAGGCCGCGTGAATGAAGGTGACGTCTGTGAGCGAAGTAGCAGTCGCTAGCACCATTGAAAACCCATATATTAACAGTGGCGGCTGCCGAGCGCCTTATGGTGGTGCTTACATTTGCGTGTATGTAGCGTCGCTGAGGGCAGTGCCTGCTGCTCGCCTCCCTTTCATTTGCAAGTAGAATAAGGAACTTAGCCATCCCTGCTTGGCCTGTCAGTGCTTTTGATAGGCGCCAGTGCTGCGGAGTTGACTTACCATCAAGGAAGTACTCCAGACGACAACAGCGGGCAGCACAGCAAGGAAAGGCAGAAAGAAACATACTCGCAAAGAGCAAGAGAGATGCGCGACGGAGACAACTACAGCTATGCACGCTGGCGACGAAACTTCATTCAGTTAGAAGTTTGTTTAGGCGGAGCCGCTCACATTCCGCGAGTGTAAAAAAAAAACAGCAAGGCAGCGAGCTGCAAAGGCGAAGAACGCCAACCCAATGGCGTGCAAATGAAACGAAGAAGCAGCAATGAAGGCGCAGGGTCCGCGCGAGAGGCAAAACGCAAACAACAAAGAAACAACTGAAGCACACTGATCGCTGCACTGCCTTAAGTCTTGTTCTTCATCTACGTGCACCGGGCGGCCCGCCCTCTTTGGGGCCTCCAGGGCCTCCACTCCTCTGGCTCCTGTTGCTGCAGCTGCTGGAGCTGCTGCTGCCTCTGAGCAGGTGACGAGCGCCAGGCTGCTGTTCTTTGGGTGGCCGCACCCCCAGCTTTGCCTAGACAGAGCCCTACCTGCCTCAGCTGCTCTTCCTGCTGCTGAACACTGGGCATCGGCCCTTGTCGCTGGCATGCAGCGCAGGAGCAGCAACCAACAATTGGAATCCAGTCGAAGGGCGCCAACAGCAGCTTAGGTTGTTGCTGCAGGGCGTCTAAGAAGAGGCCCCTCAAATAGCTGCACGCGCAGAATGTAAAGCCAAAAGCAACCACCCCTGCAGATTCCAATCCAACGCACTGTGCAGAGCACGACACAGGCATCCGCCATCTGCTCCGGGAGCAGCGGCAGCAGCAACCCAGCGATCCAGGCAAAGGAATAAAACAGGAGTCGCGTTAAGGCTCACTTGTGGTCGGGAGCATCTGCAAAGTGCAGCGCTCGGCAATAAGTCATGTAGACGGTGAAGCATTCGGGGAGCCCTCCGCACAAGGCGTGGAGGTCTACGCTCATTTTCGTATGCGTAATCTTTGAATATTTGTCCCTTTTACTCGTCGCCTTGAGTCCCTGCCAAGGCAAAGACCCCCGCATAAAATACAACAACACGTAACCTAAACCCTCCAGGTCGTCCCGCCGTGCCTGCTCCACCCCTGCACACAAGCCACACACGCGCACACACACAAATACATACATACCTACCTACATACATAAATACATACATTGCATGCATTACACACATTACATACATACATTACATTCCATACATTACATTCCATACATTCCATACATTCCATACATTCCATACATACATACATACATACATACATCTTTACATACATACATACATACATTACATAAGTGCAAGTAATAAGTAGATGTGTGCAAGCATGCTCGTTGGCATGCACCCATGTAATTATGCATGCATGCAGGCGTATGCGTGCAGGTTTGCGTTGATTGAATGGCGGCGACTTGTTTTTCTATGCAGTGGTGGGCGGACCCAAATGTGTGGCGAGGGAGGCGTAGCGAGCCGTTCCCGTGAGGTTTTTCCCCTCCTTATACGGAATATGCTTGCCGTGGCTATCTCTGTATTTCTTCGCAAGGCCAAAGTCAATCAAATACACCCGAAGGCCGTCCGCGTGCCGGCCAACCAGAAAGTTGTCGGGTTTCACGTCGCGGTGGATGCAGTTTCTCTGATGTATGTACGCCAGGCGATCCAGCTGCAGCAAAACGCAGATAGACTCCTGAGTGCATAAATAAATGCATGCATACTAGCACGGTGCTCCTGGCGCTCCACATGTCACAATTACTACACCATCCTGGCCGGTGTATCTAATCATCAGGACTATACAGGAGGGGAAACAGAATGAGCTGCACTTCGGTTCTAGGATGTAGACTCAGCTAACCGATGCTCATCTAGATAGATGCAGCAGGATACAGTTATACATACAGCAGCAGAACAGCAGCAGAACAGCAGCAGCAGCAGCATAGCAGAACATTTCACTCAAAGACAATCCACTGATTCCCTGAAGAGACCTTTAAGGCTGAAAATGGGATCCAACTTCAGCATACTGTTGTGAACAACAGAACAAATGCACCAGTTGCCGAACAGACCACTGGACCCCAGGTGGCCTTGCCAGTGGCCTGTGGGAGAGGCTGGGGTGGGGGGGGAGAAGGAAGGAAGGCGCACCATTTGGATGCCGAGCTGCAGGACTGTGGGTAAACTGAAGACGCGCTGCGAGGCGTTGAACAAATACTCCAGGGAGTGCCCAAGCCGCTCCATGACCATCGCGTGCCACTCCCCCTCCAGCCCGTACCAAAAACAAACGGGAATGCCAACTGACACAACACAGCAGCCACACAATCGCCCATGCACTCCACCTGGGTGAATGCCCATATGCTGCATCCGTATGCAACTCCCTTGATGCCACATTGATGAAGCTGCCTCGCCCATATCCCAATCGCGAGCGAGAACCGCACAAATAAGCAGTACCAGCAGAGATAACATAGATACGACCACCAGCAGCAGAGGCATACGCAACAGCAGCTCCAACACACTACCACTCCCACGCAATCTGGTGCTGCGTAAGGCGGGCGGGACGGCCAGCGGCAGCAGCAGCACCAGCCCCAGGTGCAACAGCAACAGGAGCTGCGGGGGCAGGTGCTGCATCTCACCTCCTCCTTGCAGGAACTTGATGATTCTTGCCTCATAAAGCAGCTGGGGGTGTTTGGTGTTTGCAGGCTCCAACTTAATTGCCACTTCTCTGCCTCTCTGGTCCACCCCTTCGTATAGGCACCCAAAGGAACCGCTGCCGATCTTCCGTCCAACGCGATAAACCCCATTAATGCAGGCAGGTGGTGCAGATTGGCTCAACGCTACACGAGACAGTGAAGGCACGCCGCCAGCAACTGCAGCTACTGCTCCCAACGCTGCTGCTGCTGCCGCCGCCGCCGCCGCGGGAGCCGTAGCGCCAACTGCGTTCCCCCCAACTCCTGCTGCTGCTGTTCCTGCTGCTCCTGCAACACCCCGTACTCCCCCTGCTGCACCCCTTGTTGAGGGGGCAGCAGCAGGGGGGGCAGCCATATGCAAGAAGCGCCGCTACAGCCGCCGCCCCTGCCAAAGCGGTTAAGGAAACGGCAGCTCAGGCAATCTCCCTCTTTCTCTGTGTCGGTTTCGGTCGCATCAGGGTGGGAAGGAGCAGCAATGTAGGAGCCAAGCGTCCTGTATATAAATCCGTATGGCTTAAGGGGAGAAGCGGAGTGACAGCCACAACACGTGGGCAACGGAAACCGCAGGAGAAGAAAGCAGCATTGGCTGCAGTTCTTCAGAAACCTTCCCTCTGTAGCCCTACGAAGCTCCACGTTAACGGAGGCCAACAGCAGAAATGGGGTGTACTCAGGGGACGATCGGCACTGTAAACGGAGGAGAAAAGGCGAGGAGCGAAGCAAAAGCAGCTAGCACCAGCCACCCAACTGCTTTCCTGCAGGGAGAAGAAGGAATTGAGGAGGACAGACGACCCCAACAAAGATGAATTAACAAAGCCCTGCGCTGAAGTAAGGCGAGACAAAAAGTTTAGGGTCTGCAGTGTGGGCTCCTGCTGCCTGCAAGTTCAGCTGAGGGAGAAAGCCTGTAGGGTCTCATTGGAGTGGCCTTGTAGCAGTGGCTTGTGGAGGTTGGCCTTAAACTACGGCGAAATTGACGGAAGAAGGCGCAGAAGGTGTTGCTAAAGGTTGGGTGTTGGCTGCTGGTTTCCGGGTGACGCTGCGTGGTCACGGAAGTGGAGAGCAGGGCGATTCAGGGCCTTGGTGTCGTTCCAGTTTAATTGAAAGGCTAAAAGCAGTTCGACGAGGTTTGATGCCCAAGGACGAGCTCCAAGTGTGCAGACAAGCCCAGAGCGGACTGAGCAGAAACGAACCGACGGGGCTCAACGATGGAAGTAAGGAGGAGCGCGAATCGGGAAGTGTGGGTTGTTGATGCGAAAATGCTGCATGGAAAAAAACTCTACTTGCAAAACAGACAATTTCTTTCATCAGAGAGACCAGGATCGGGCTGCTCGTGGCTGCCTTCTGCTGCGGCCCAGAGTTGACCGCATTTGTGCGGAAGGCATAAAAGCTGGACGGTATGAACACCCCAGTGTGGTGGTCTCTTTCAATACCTCTGTTTCTACAAGGACCCACAATTAGTTAAAACAATTAAACATATTCTGCCCCTCCAGATCTATCAATTCAACTAAAATCGTGCCCCAGTCGTGCAACACTCGTCGCCGAAATCTCTGCGGTGCCCGTTGGACTCTGCGCGTGCCATTCGCATTCCTATTCCTGCTGGGGTGCTTATCTGCAGCAATTCAGGTGAAATTCGAATTTATTAGGATAAATTACCGGAAAATAGGTACCCTTTCCAAGCGTTCCCTTTGCGCTCCGCGCGGCCTGGCATGCAAACGACACATAATCGCTCGCATGCATTTAGACTCCCCTCCCCGTTAGAACAGGAAGTTCCCAGCACCCGCAGCGGCTAGCTGCCATTGCAGTGTCTAGCTGTAGCAGCTGTTAGCTGTAGCAGCGAACCTCTGGAGGGACAGCCACGGCGTCGCCTCACGAGAGCGCAGCGCCTCTAAACACGAATTTGCAGGGAAGCAGCCTGAGGCCCTCTCTGCATGCAAAACAACGACTCCTCCTAATGTACTTTTTGCGTGTACTGTAGGTCCAATAGTTCAAACGGAAAGAAAGTCTAAACACAATGGTGTATGCCATGAATTTGCCCTGGACTCCAGTCCAAAGCCTTGGCCGGCCATCAACTAGACTAAACAGTAGTAAAATTTCCCTCCACATACAAACCAAAAACTGAAAGGATGTTCGCAGCACATCGTACGTGACTAGAAAACCCAAAGCTAAGTACAACCTCATCTGCAGTACCTCACACGTCACTGACTCGTGCAGTGGGGTGAGGAGAGGCGGACAAGAATCCCCCGCACCTTTCATGCTTATCACGCCTTGCGAGACACCGGCACGTTTAGGGTCTATTGCGAGGACAGATCCTTCTAAACTCTGTGCAGTTACTGCATTCGCGCTGCTGTCTGCAAACCCCTACACTAGTACGGCGACCCGCGGTTCCCTTACGGGAAGCCCGCTACCAGCGAAGTCGCCGCAAACCAACAAATTTGTAAGAATATATATAGTGGGGGAGAGAGGCATGCATAAGCTTGTACCCATGTAGGTACAGATTCATGCGTACATTTAGATATATGCTATCAATCATCGTGTCCATTTAACTCGGCTTCTGTACCCTCAAGGTTTTGCTAGTGCGTGCTTCGCGTTATTTACGAAGAGCAGCACGTTCATCGCAGCTAAAGCCCCTTAAACTCCTTTTGTATCTCTCTCGAGGTAATATTGCATCTAACTGCAAGCATAAAATCGTAGCCACATATGGAGAAATCCATGCGCTGCATGAATACACTGAATGCCCGACAGTTGGTATGAATTTCTATTCATTTCTGCAAACACAGAAATGAATAGAAATCCATACCAACTGTCGGGCGCCGTTTGTTCTCTACAGCTCCGCGAGCAGTTCCCTTGTAGCAAACTCATATGAACGGGGTCCTGCTAGGAAGCAATAATGCAGCTGCTGCTGTTGTTGCAGCTGCTGCTGGTGCTGCTGATGATGAAAATTCAGTCTATAAAACCATGGGCTGGATCAGCTCCGGCTGGCCCCCGGGTGAATGCACACTGCGTGCATGCACCAGCCAACCTCACGCCACCCGCAGAATGCCGGCAGTTATCAACTTATTTATACCGTCACGAATCTTCGGATCCTGGAGGTACCTGCGCAGAAGTAGAAGCCGGGCAGCAGACACAACAACGGGTTGCTGTAGTTGCAAAAAGCATCGCCACTGTCTCGCTCAACTGCACGACCCCAAGCAGCAGAAGCAAACGCCTCGAATTTCGAGGTTTCGGGTTCAAAGTTTGAGGTTTAGGGCTTAATGCAGCTGCTGCTGCCCTGGGCTACCTACTCTTTGAGCATGGCCGGGTTCTCCTGTGCGTTTTGCAGCACAATGCTCATCTGGGGGTCCCGCAAAATCTGTTGAATTTCCGGGTCCGCCTGCGACACGCCAAGGGGAAGCGGTAGGAAAAGAGGATAAACAAAGACAACATCAGATGCAAAGAAATAACCACGGATTTCATTCGCATTCCTCTCCCATGGGATTGTGTCTGACATCGTTAGAAACCCGCGGGGCTCAGGTATCTTAACCTTAAACATCAGACCGTAAACCCTAAAGTGTTAGCCAACCCGTGCAGGGTGAATGAAAACAAAGCCATGGACGTAGACAGCCAATAGCGCAGCTGTCCCTGCATATTCAATTGTACAAAACTGGAACTTCGGTGCTGCCCATGCTGCAACGCACCATAGCGTGTCTCATTTGTTCTTCATCAACCTCGCCCGATTGTTGCTGTTGCTGTACTTTGCGGATGATTTGCATTTTGCCATCCATGCACTCCTTGCTGTTGGGATCTAAGGCCAAACCCTTGTCGAATGCCTCTAGCGCCTTCGGGTATTCCTTGAGCAGAAAGTGAAGCGTCCCCTTGCGGCTCCAGGCCTTCACAAATGTCGGGTCCAGGCTGATAGCCGTGTCGCAGTCCTGAGATAATCAGAGCGAAACATCTCGGAAAAATGGACGTGTCATGAATAAGAGAAATGCACATTCTGTAAAAATAACCAACACAAAGGGTGCATGGAGCCTGAACTAACGCATCATTCCCCTACCCTCAGTTCGATGTTGCCCGCATTGTGCGAAAAAAAGAGATTGAAGTGTAAAGAACAGGATGGGAAATATGATACACACGCACCACAGAGACATATGACGCCCTCTTCAATTAAGTGTTCACAGAAAATACGACTCATAAGGGATGTACATACACCCCACGAAGTCCCCCTGCGCGAGGCGGCGGCAGAAAGCCCCTGATTTTCTAGAACCACCTTATACAATGCAAAACGAACCTTCAGTGCCGATGGATATTCAAACAGCTTCGTTAAAGCAGCTGCTCTGTTGCTGTAGAGTTTCGCATCTTTTGGATTCCGCAGAATCGCCTCGTCGTACTCTGCAAGTCACAAGAGAATTTAACTTCAGGGGGCGAGTGGAGTGAAATTTGATCTTGATTTCACAAAAACAGATTCAACTTCAAAACAAACACACACTAATCCAAAAGGCCAGAATGAAAGGAAAACTTAATCATGTATTCTATTAATAATTGGCAATTGACAACTGACAACCATTAATTGCTATCCAGTGATGGCATGCACAGAAGATGCCTTCTAGGTGCTTCAATGTGCAGGCTCTGCTCTTCCGTCTATTCGTGCGTTTTCGTGTTTATTCGTGCCTCCCTCAGACTTTTGTCCTTCCCCTGCCCGTTTGTGTGTTCTTTGCTCTACCCCCTGTCTGGTAAGCTGGTGCATTTCCTTCTGGAGTCATCTTGTGGTGTATTTGTTAGATTGTCAGTCCGTTATCTGGTTGCTTCACCTTTCTTAGCACTTGGGAAGTCATTGTTTTTGAAAAACTCGTTTCCCTTTTGTCTGTGCTCTTCTGCTTTCTGGGGGTCTACGTACGCCTCTCTGTCGGCCTTTTCCTTCAGGCGCTTAACGTCCGCCAGCGCTGCACGAGTTTGTCTCGTGTTGGATTCACACAACGACTTTTCGTACATCTCAATCGCTTTCCCGTAGTCCTTCTGCCGCGTGTAGCAGGCCGCCATGCGGTTGTATACCTGACGTGCACGCACACCCACACGCCTATCCATTCGCACGCTACCCGCAGAACAGCAACAGGAAAAAACAAACATATCGTATTATGGATAAGCAAATATCTATAAATACATATGCTTATACATCTATTCCCCCTTCCCATGATACTGCTCAAACGCATTATATTCCATTCACCTTGGCCACCACGTCGTAGTCCGCCTTCACTTCATATCGCATCTCAAGCGCCTTGTTGCACTCAGCAAGGCATTTTTCGTACTCCCCCATCTCCATGTACACCGCTGCAGAGAATACACCCACAAATACGCATGCTCAGCGAGGCATCTGAATCCTCTTGGCTGCCGCATGCGACATCCGCTGCGTCTGGGTGTTCATCTGGGTGTCTCTGTATTACACATTGCTGGGGCTTGTATAGATAGGAAGTGTGCATCATCTGGAGCTGTACCTGCTTTGTTGTTGAGGTAGAGGATCTCATTATGATCATGTTTGATTGCTTCATCGTAGGCCTGCAGGGCCTCGTGGAACTTGCGTTGTTTGTACAGCGCGTTACCCTGCTGCTTGAACTCCTCTGCCTTCTTCTGCTCCTCAGTCAACTCCTTCTTAGGAGCTGGCGGCTCCTTTGAATCCTCATGCGTCTTAGACGGCTTCGCTGGGGCCACCTCCTCCTCCTCTAGAGTACCACCCAATGCCACTGTTATGCCTTCACGAATCCGCACGTCCTAAAAACGCACACGACTCCATTTTCACAGGTGGATGTGCATGAACACACACACAAAACTATGCGAAACTGCAAAACATTTACATATACGCATATATATTTATGTATGTGCAAATGAATACACATGCTTGCACATATATGCAGATAAATATGTTTTCATGGAGGTCACAGCCACAGATTCGCAAGCGCAAATAGGCATAAAAACAAATACACGAACAACAGAAGTAGGTGAAACAGAAGTGGGTGCAGTGTACCGGCTGGGCCATGATGAGTCGGAGGTTGCTGGGGTTTGCTTGTATCTTGGAAACGATTGAGACGAGTTTTTGTACATATTCAGGATCTTCTTGGCTGTACTTCTGCAGCTTCGGGTGACTGCGCACAGCGTTTGTTACCGCCATCATCGCCTGCAGATCCCTCATTGACGCTTCGCTCTGCTGCACCTCGGCTAGTGCTGCCTGTAGTGACGTGTTCTGGGGGTCTATAGACAACCCCTTCTGGTAAGTGGCCTCCGCCTCCCGCAACCGCCCCAAGTTGAACTCGGCCAGACCTTTTCGTGAGTAACCCTGCAGAAATACACAAAAACCGGAGGAAACGAAAGGAAAGAATCAATCAAGCAGAACAGCTATGCGCTCACCCCTCAGCTGTCCACGCAGGTAGGCGTGCAGCGGAAATCGGCTGGGGAGAACAAACTGATGTAATTGCACCGGATACGTAAAGGGACAAGAATGTTCCAGTACTGACGGCGAGTTTGCGTGGAGCCGATTGCGTGCAGGCAGAAAAGGCATTTGATGGTTTGACTACTGCGAGGAAGAAAAGTTATTGTTTGCCTTTATGCTGCCCTTTACCTTCGCCCAGTCGGGTTTCAACTTGACGCAAGTTTCCGCGTCCTTCAATGCTTTTTCAAAATCCTTGAGGCTGGCGTAGGCGCCGGATCTGTTGGAGTAGAGAACAGCATCTGAGGGACTTAATTCAATTGCCTTTGTAAAGTGCTTCACCGCCACATCAAAGTCACCCTTCTGAAAAGCTGCATTTCCCTTCGCCTTCTCCTCCTGAGCTTGTTCGGCGCCGGTAGCCATCGTTAGTAGACGCGCAGCAATATTTGTGAGAAGCAGCAAATATTGTTGAAATCGATAAATTACAGACAATATGAATCTAATCCACTAAGAGAAACCAAATAAATAATGAGAAGCCCCACTACCAGCGCAGCAACCAACTGCTGTGCAGATCACCTGCGCGTACACCCCAACCCGTCAGCTCTCCGACGACAAAGGGAGAAGAAAAACACAGCTCCTAAAACATAAAATTGCAGAAAAATCGTACTGCTCATTTTAGCTCGCCCCTTCCCCCCCTCCCCTTCCCGCCCGTGCCCCTCCAGCCCCGCGGATTCTGGTACGCTAAATCCCATTTGGCGGGGCCAGCTGGTGTTGCATGCGTTGCGGCAATGCTAGAGGAGAGGTAATTAATCCATACTAAATAACCTGAGCTTGCATTCTCATTTCCGCTCGTGAAGCTGCATTGGACCGCAAGCTTCCCACGCCTCACACCATCACGGCAACGAACCTATATGAGCCTGAGCTGCCTAGTGTGTATAATGTTGGTACGCTTATTTCCACTTGCATGCATTTGGCTTTTGAGAGCGAAGGAAGCGCTTATTAATCGCCTATAGTGTTAGTGCAAGTTGCGAAAGGGGGGCTTCAGTGCGGGGTTGAGGTGGTGTAGCATGCTGTGTCTTAAGCTGGTACCAATTGGCCCTAGAGGGCAGTCTGCACCCAAGTAGAAATGAAATCCTCTACAGTTTTAGTGCAGACAGAAGGAACTGGGGAGGTTACGCTTGCTTGTGAAGTTGCCTTTTAGGACTAGTTGCGAGGAGGCGAGGAGCATTCCGTGCGTGCCACCGCCGAATCTCCCCTAAAATCATTCCTTCGCGGCGCTGTGCCAACAACGTCTACGGACGGTAGTGAAGGCCACCTGCCTATTGAGAACTCTTCCGTTAAGCCTTTTGGCTCTACGACGACGATCCTGGTGTAAGAATGAGAAGTTTCGTTACGCTCCACTAGATAATCTTTAATTGGATAATTATGCAAAAAAGCCATTAAATGCAATTACTCAACGCAAAATCGCCATAGAATTGACACGATGGAGCACACGCTGGCTACCGCAACCCAAAATTCAACATCACGCAGACCGTATCCTCAATGAGAAAAGTCGATCTTAGTCGAGGACCCTCGTGAGCTGCAGCACGGGCATTGAAGTAATACAACCCTAAAAGCATTTGACCTCCTCGGCGGTCTGCAGGCATCCGGAGCACCGAAGTAGACTACAGCTGAACTCTAAAGCGGCCCCTGGAACTGTAATAATAGGGCCGCATGGTCTGTTGGGAGTTGGTGTGTATGCTTGTCCTTGCTGACAGGCTAGATACTGAGGGCCAAGCAGGCGTTTAGCAATTACCTCCAGTGTTAGTGAAAGCATCATAAAGGGGGATTATGCATGCTTCAATCTATGGTTGCAGTAGGAGTTGCAGGAGGGGACGGTGCTACTCAAGACAGGCCGCCTCCACTTCGCGCCGGTCCCAAGACCTTGCGCTGTCTACCCGCTCTGTCCTGGACTCGTGGAAGCTGAAGACGAGGAAATTTGCCTTTGCAATACTATTTTCCCGAGTATATCGGCTCGACTGCATTTCACGACGGGCCTTAGGTGACATTGTGGACTCCCGTTGCACTTAGAGGCGCCATATGAGCCCAAGGGGGAGGCAAGAGTCCTGGTTTAAGCGAGTTCTGCAGCTTTTGCTGCTTTCATACCGGAGCCGTTAAAGCATATTTCTCTGCTGAGTGGCGAAGCACAGGCCACCACAGGGACGTAACGAACACTTCACCATCGTATTGAACCCAACATGGCAAGATACAGCTTGGTCGTCGCTTTTCAGCGAAGCCTCTGTACGAAGAGAAGCTAGATCGTATAATCAGGGAAACCTTCTACGGATACCGCAGCAGGTCAACGTCTATGCCTGCCGCCCGTCGGTGAGTTTCTCATAAGCTCCTAAACCGCCGTCAAAACTATATAATTTTCTATACAATTACTAATCGCGCTTGAGTTAAATTCCAATACCGAAAGAGAACTTGGTTTCTGCCGCTGGTTTATTAATTACGCTTGGCTTCAGCTTCGCCGTCGAAAAAGCTGCTTATTTCCTTCATGTCCATTGCTCTTGTCGCTACACGCCGGAGATACAGAGGCACGCCCCACCGCGTCGCACCAGGAGCGGGGTCTTAAGGGTGTCAAACTCCGCAGATCAGGCAACCCTGACCATCTGGGCCCCGTGTTCTGGCCCTCATCTGGGCCTGCCTTCCTCCTTGTGCCAAAATGTGATATTTTCCGTCACTCGTGCCAAAGTGTAGTAATCGGCACTGTAGTGAACATACCTGTTAAGTCTATCCACAACGAAATTGCTCTGGAGGCCTCCTACCAATGGCAAATCCGCAATGAATTCTGTCTGAGCGTGCGTCCACATCCATTTAGGGATGGAAGCCAAGCCAGAGGGGTCTGGGTTCTAGAGTGTTGTGTTGGCTTTGCTGCGGATATTCCTGAGGCGTGAGGACGCATTTCTCCACTGAGAGGGGCAGCCTAGCCCGACAAAAACTTTGCCAAACGTCCCCAGTGTCTTGCTGACACCCCTATAGTAGGCTATGGCCTACTATACGGGTGTCAACAAAACACGAGCATGCAGCGTGTTCGTGCATTTTGCGCGAAACGTCTGCACGAAACGGGCCTAAAAGATACAGTTGCTGTAGTCCACGCTGAGTCTGCTACCGCAAAAAGCGGTCGTCCGTGACGCACTTCTTGCTATCAGAAACCGCAGCCACTTAAGTGTCGGCGGAGAAAGAGAAACTTTAGTTAAAATGAAGGCAGGGACCAGTGAAGTTAAGCGCAGTCGCGGAACAAATGTCTTACTATTAGTGTGTCTGGGGAGTGAATCTGTGACAATGTTGGCCTTCTGGAGTGTGAAGTTATACTGCGTGAGCCCACAACAATGCCGACAAAGTCTTTCACTATCGCAGTTTTGAAAATTCTTTGTCATGCCTGACAGTCGTTAAGGATAAGCTTGAACAGTGAAGTACCTGCAAGATAATTAATCTGGACACTCCCATACTCCCAGTCAGAACATATAGAGCACCTCTTCACCTACCAGAGACTTCTCCTCACTTTCCGTATAACGGTATAAGTGGCGAGCGATTATTTGGTGTTTGCTTGATCTGCTTGTTCGTTTGGTGGTTATTTGATTATTTAGTACTTGTGATTGTCGCTAGCTTGCTGAGGGAACAGCAGCCCAACTGCTGTGCCACTGGCATCGGTTGTTAGGAAGAAGCGTTTGCCGAAATCAGGGAGTGAGAGTGCTGGAGACGATGCCAAGCGTTTGATGCGGAGGGTGGCTGGCGCGCCTTTACTTTCTGTCCAAATAAATTAGTTGTCTTTCTTAATTATATCCGTTATAGGGGCGACAATGCGAACGAAAACGGGGATGAGGTTGCGCTAGTAGGATGCGAGGCCAAGGAACTTCTGGACGCCCATGCAAGTGTACACGGGCAGCGCCTACCTGCAAACGCGAAACCCCAGGAATCTAACTGTTTGCATGCAAAACAAACACATCTATGCTTTTGCGAACCTTTGCTGCTCACATATGCTGCTCACATAGGTGCTCTAGAGCATGCCCTTTGCGCTGTATGTGTTCCTGCACGGTCCAGCCGAACATATGCACGCCGTCCATTAGTTGCAAGAAACCGTGATTGACCTGCGGATGCTCTCCTGCAAGTGGATGCACCAACGCAGAGGGTATACGAGTGCAGCATGCGTAGCATAGTTTCCAAGTGTGGGCATGGAACGTGGTCTTGCGCATGCCGTCAGTATGTACTGGGGTATGCAGCAGCGCGCCAGCAAAGTCAAATTGTGAATAGATAACACTCGTCATTTGACTCTGACTTTGCTAATACTGAACCATGCAAGCCAAGCAATTGCTCTTCCGAACATGTAAAGCTTTTGCTTTACGACGGTTTTGTTGGGGGACTTACTTGCGCCACCTCCCGTGCCAGCACCGCAATGACTCCGAACGAGCTAGTTGATGTTTAAGCGTTTCCGTAGCTTAGCAACTTGCCTGCCCGCCTCTCAATTTCGGCTGAAATATGTGGGAGCTGCCTATACCTCGGAACAAAGCGTGTGTTCGCTCGGTGAATGAGTTCAATGCTGTGCGTTGGGCATCGAACGGGTAAACGGCCCGCTGAATTCGCCTTGCTGTTTATTACATCTGATAACTCTTCCTTCAATTGTGCCTGCTTGCATTGATTTGGGAATTCTAATTAGATCGAATCCTTCAAAACTGCGGTCTTCATAAGGCCATCACGACGGAGTGCGTGCGCTTCCCCTTCGTTTACAGCAATGCCTTTGCCCTCAGTTGGAATCGTCTCGTTTCCTTCTTAGAACATTCATTCCACTATTCTACACATAGAGACGCAGCTGCTGTTCGCAAAGCTGGGAGTTGCAGTCTTTCACTGCTCCTCTGCGCACATATCTCGACGGCGTCTTCAGGAAGCGGAATGCGCGCCCTGCATGCAGTCACCCACGGAGTGGCTACGATTAAAGCGAGGTAAATTGCTTCACCGTAAAAGTCCTGTACCATGCTAATATTGGCCCATTTCTAATTTGCGCCAGCATTCGACGAACGTAGTTCCACTCGTGTTCTATGTGGCATTCGCAAAAAGTAGTGGAAGACAAATGACAACGAACGAGTAGGTAAGCTGCGCCTCCTCGCCGAGGCTTCAGATAGCACATACACTCTGCATCTTGAACCAAACGGTGGTAGAAGCCCCCAAGCATTACCACGAACTGGATGCAGACACACACTTGGGTGGATCTGCAGGTAAAGTACTCCCTTGCTACGCTATCTGCCCTCTGCCATTCGAGTGCCGAATTCGCCGGCGGCTGTCTGTTCTCGCTCCTTACATTTTTCTTCTCTGGGCTAGTAGTCACAGCTCCAATATCCATACGTTCCACATGCGGTTCAGCTTTTCAAACCCATTTTCTGCTTCGCAGCTCAAGAAGTGGAAGTGGGGTTCTCGCCCATTTGTTGTGTGGATAATTCACGACTTCGTCCAGTTCTACCGTTTGACCCTTTCGTCCCCTCTCCTACGTCCATCCAGTTGCCGACTATCTGTCTGCATGGCCCTACTAAGAACCACTGACAAAGAAGCTGGATATCTGTTCATGAAGGGCTCATATTTGATGTACCGCTTGATGGATATCTCCCCTAGTTTAGGTCAATCCTGACGCAAAATATTTCCCTGTAGAGTTGGCCATAAGCCGACACCGCAGCGCACATTGGGAAGCTTCCCCACTACGGTGTGCTTCAGGACAGTTGTACAGTACCCAATGCATTTATTCGACATAATCGCTGTTGCCGTACCACCCTTCCTTATAAAGCTAACTCCAATACAAACAGTAACTCCTAGAATGAATTTTGAAGTCAAAAAGACAGCTCCAATGCCCACCCATCACGGGGCTCGTTTCATATGAACGTGGAGAGTGGTGGCATCCCTCGTGGTCTGTTTCCGCTGTACGCACATTCCCCCCGCTGGACTGGGTGAGCATTCTTGTTCCAATGCAATGAGGCGCCCAGCCGTTGCTCGTCTCCCCCTTGGGAATCCTATCCTATAACTCCACTTTTCGAGCGCTGAATTCGACAAATTTCTGAGAAAATATCCAAAACTTTAGTTTTGTATTCTTCCGACCAAAGTACCTAAACGACTAATCGGTGATGTGCACCAGGCGCTCCCGCCCTGCCGGCTGTCTGCGCAGCTCTCGAATGCCACTGTCTGGTGCTAACAAGTGCAACGACAGTCTTCGCTCTCAGCCGAGGACCTCCAGGAGTGGCAATATATTCAGGGACCTGATATAACGGTTCCCACGAAGCAGCTGATCTACACGCTAGTCTTCAGCCATCCTGCGTACAGCGGCACACACCCTGGGGCTAGGATGGAGACGATACGGTCTCCCTCGAGTTGCAGCGCACCTTGCTGCAACTCCTGCTGCACGAATACTCCACAAAAAAGTATGACAAAGCCCACTTTGCTGCTCTCATAAGCACTGCAAACAATTTTTAAACTTTTCATCCGCCCTCAATAAGCCGCATTCTTGCAAACACAAATACGCTTACCAACTTCACACAAACCAGGCTACGAGTATTGTTGCGTCGAGGGGCAGCAATACCTTCAACAGGCGCAAACGATAAGGAGTGCAGTTGCTTCCACAGTAACGCAACCTCCCACATATGCAAAGGAAAGTGTGATGAGAGCTGCCACTCCCCACGAAATAGAGGCCCGGCATCGCGCCGTTGTGTCCCGACGGGAGCAAGGAACCAGCACTCCGGGCCAACAGGGGGAAGGTTTTCACCATCCAAGGAAATAAAATGCACCGCAACACGCAGTTTAAGCAGTTAACGGTAGCGAATCCCTCCTTCCAGAGAAACCGCAGCCACACACTCCACTCCCGTACATGCCCAAGCAGATGAACGCCAAGTGATGATGATACAGAATAGGTTATGTAAGTATAGGGTATTTATAATTTAAATGGAAGTTAAAAAAGCAAAACACAAAGTGTGTGTAAGACGGAAGCAGGGTGGCAATGGGCTTGCTGCGGACGACCAAGCGCCAAACAGATGCAGACAAACACGACTCAAGAACAATTGTACACCATAAAACCAT
Source organism: Eimeria acervulina (assembly GCF_000499425.1). NCBI lineage: Eukaryota > Apicomplexa > Conoidasida > Eucoccidiorida > Eimeriidae > Eimeria > Eimeria acervulina. Next base: position 24,419 of record NW_013549669.1, read on the forward strand.
TATTGAAGATTACTTAGTGTATCAGGTAGAAAAAACGAGTGTAGGTGCACGGAAAAGTGTGCTTAGCCGTCCCGTAGACAAAGTGGGCTGTATAGGCGAGCCGCTAGCACACTCGAACTTGGTTCGCGCCAGCTCGCTCCTGCAGCTTCGCGAATGATCTTTCTTTGAACGTATACTTCAAGATATCCTCATTGCTAATCGATTGTACGCGGAATTCTCCGGTTTTCCTTGCTTGCCTCCTCCAGGGGTAAGGAGCGTGCTGTACTCGCAGCGCGCCCCGCTCCCTGTTTTCTCTGCAGATTCTGTTGCATTTGTTCTTTTCTCGAGCTTCCCCCTACTTCGAGCTGCATACTGCACCATGAGTTCGTTGTGGAAGTGATTCTTCCAGTTTCCACGTGGACGAAAGGGTTGCGGCAGGAATTCGTTGCAGAGTGACGGGATCGATTAGGAGAGGGGTGGTTAGAACATGATGGACACACTGGATACTAGGGGCCTCTCCATGATAGGGGACGGATCTGTGATCCTGGAAGTGGCGGGAGAGCTCACTGTGCCTAACATGAGCTCAGAGAAGGAATTGCAGGAGGTGCTGTTGACGAAGAAGTACGTTTTGGATCTGAGACGAACTGAGATCCGAATGAGCGATTCCGTGAGAAGAGAGGTGTATGAGGCTCTCGGAGTCGAGGAGGAAGAAGCGGTTGATTTAGTGAAGAAATCCGTGTTTCTGAACGGATCCATCACCAACGCGCCGCCGGGAACCAACGAACTTGTGCGGAGCTTTCTTCCCAAAGGCACAAGGGAGCAGCACTTCCGCCGGCTTATGGAGCTAGCGCAAAGACGTAGAGCCGATCTGGAGAGGGATTTTATAAAGAAAGGTGCTTCTCGTCAACCTCAACTAGCGGGCGGCGAGACTGCTGCCAGGCAGGTTGACCGTCGCCCGCAAAGAGTCACAACTGTTCCTTCCTCAGATCGTAATCGTGGCCAGAAGAGACGAGATTTGAACGCAGCAGCAACAGCAGGTGCTGTTGGGGAAGAGAGGGGCGCGGAGGGACTGAAGATGAGTGGCCCGACGAAAGGCGCAGCTGCAGATGCTACTAGTGGAGGAACTGGAAGTAATCATTTCAACCACCCTTACGACGATCTAACCACCTTCCGATCAGCAACGACGGCTTCTGAATTGGGTACCTTTAGGTCAAAATCAGGAGGAACGAGTTTGGAGTAGCTTCCCATCTCTTGTTTCCATGCTTGGATGTCTGATGCCCAGTTTGTGGAAAACGTGCGGACTGTCTAGTTCTAGCCGACGCTTATTGCGGTGGTTATGAAAGTAGTGATGCATTCATTCACCTACCAGTGGAGGACATGTACGAATGGCGAATTTCACAAGGGGTGGGGAATGGGTAAGGCAAAGTTCCACCCGCCTTGCCACTAAAAGAAACTACTGATCTTTCCTTGAATGCTTTGCTACGGCGTAATATCCACAGTGAAGTTAATGGCAGTATTAGTTTCTACTAGGGCATATTCAGAGCTCCTCCTGTGCGTAGTGCCATAGGTAGTGAGTGGCGATCGAAGGCTGGGGACGCTTTTCTCCTAGCCACCCAATTGCCATCCTCGCAGTTTCTCATTTGTCTGCTTGAAGATGCGCATGAGTATATCCTATACATTCTTTATCTGCACATAGTGCATATAATGAAGTCCTTGCGGTTCAGATTGCCGCAGCGTTCGTGCCGCCAGCCAGCGGGAGGGAGCTGGATAGGGATAGGGGGTTGTGGGGTTGAGGATTCAACAGCTGCAGCGTTGAACGATATAATTGCGTCGCATTGTACTCGGGTTGTGCAATGGAAAGATAGACAAGCGCGAAACTAGTGGATTGTGCTGCAAGTGTAGAGGTGATAGATGGTGACTGGCCGAATAGGATTGTGCCAGGACAAACAGGGGATGGCAGAGGCTGCAAACGGATACGTAGGAGTCCAGCTAGCACCAAGAAGGTCGTTCCTTTCCTATGCGCATCAAATGCATATTTCGAGTGAAGGAGAGAGCAGCTTGCTCTCCAGAGGCTGTATACACAGGTTTCACTGGAATGCTGGCGGGGCATGGTGAGCGTAGCAGATGAGGGTTCCTTGTTGCGTTATTCGGATGGTCTGTGTAGCAAGCAGCCTGGCTAGAGAAGGTTTCGTCACAACTTGCCACTGCTGTTCCCGTTTCTCTTAGTACATGCAGAGCATCGAACTCTTCGGCTGCAGTTCGTGCAGAATCAGCCAATGCAGAGTCCGACGAAGTTGTATCGCCTTAAAGGCAGTCCATGGGGTTAAAATAAACTTATTCGTCAATAGTGATGCATTTGATCATGCGTGAGTATACAGCTTGGTAAGTAAATTTCCCCTTGCCATTCGCACGCTTTGTGGGCTGCCGAACAACACCTCCGGCCGTCGCACGCTTAGCAAGTCAGGAGCCTACTTTGTCTGGAAAAAACATATTACAGGCTATCATAGTAAGTTTTTCTTTGAAGAGAAGTGGAAGAAGAAAAGAAGATTGGCTTTTGCACAGCAATTTTGCTACAACCGTCGAATACAAGCGACACCATTGGTCACGTAGGCCGCCACCAGCAGTGCTTTTGTTGGTATGGCAGCGTACTTTTGGCCTACGATGCAGAAATAAGATATCCTGAGCACTTCCACCCTTAATTTCACCCAAGGGGAAACCATTACTAATGTGCTCCGTAGGGACACCGGGTTGAAAATCCTAGCATCTTTTTGGGGTCATCTTACTCCTGGATTCCTTATGATACATCATTCTACCCTCATAAGTTGTCAGCTGAATCTCTTGTCCTTTTCTTGTTGCTCAATCCCATTACTTAGTTTTCTCCGCACAACCCAGTTCGTTCCGCACTTAAAAAACCACCTTCCTACGTTTACTTGCACTTCATTTTCAGCGTTCTGCCGGACTGGTGTGATATTTTGAAGCTCAAAAGTATTCTCCTGATACCTCGAATAAAGAAGAATAACTTGACCGTATTTCGGCGATTGCTGATGTACGCTGTTTACTGGTAGAGTGCACCCCTTGGCATTTGCAGCTCTCTGTTGGCGGAAAAAACTGCCCGAAGTAGGAAGTATTTGGTGCAAATTTTGTCATCTCACTGCCAACAAAGAGCGTTGGCTGATGGTTCATACGAAAGGCTGCTTAACGTGCCCAGTTATTCTATACTCTAGGGCTCTTCAAACACTAAGAAAAGGCGCGAGGAACGCGAGGAACGCGAGGAACGGAGAAGGGCACTTCATGTTCATTCCCCATTCTCTAGCTTTGCTCATGCAGTTACGAACACGCGCGCACCCTGCCGACGATATCAAAGAGTCCTCACCTTCTTAAATCCACACTCAGCATCCAAGCACAAAGATCAATGTCTGTAGGAGGAGCCTGCTTAGAGAGAGGGGAACGCTATGGCAGAAGACCGCCCAGCGACGCCTCAAGGAGTAATAATATGTGGCAAGCGCCTTCTTGCAGCTCAGTCTTCTGTAGGAGTGGTGGCAGCCTAGAGAATGAGCCTCGAATGCATCTGGGGAGACCGGGGTGGTCGACAAAAAGCACGAATTTTGCAAATATTGGCTGCGTGGGCTGCAGAGAGAATCTCGAAAGGCCCTTACGGCCACTGGGCAAGCTGTGCTGGAGACGCTCAACGTCAGCATTAGATAAGGTGCCTCAAAGGTGCTACGCACAAAGTATTGAGGATATTGTATTTTTGAAGACAAAACAACAGACAATTGGTGTGGAAACCACCTTTAAGGGGACTGTACTTACGCCTGCCGTCAGGGCTCCTCCCAACACCGGAACACAGGACGAACAGAACTGTAATTCACGGGCTTGCTTCTTGCGGCTACCTAATCGGAACAGATTCAGCTCCGTTGAGAGCCTCGCTGGCAGTCACATTTGGATGGGAGGAGCCCAGGTGACAAGGAAGCAACGCCCCTTTCAACTGCTGCCTCTTCGCCAATATCGTCGTCATAAGGCTTCTCTTCTGGTTCCCCCTAAGATTTTTGAAGGTCGAAGAGAAGATGCCCCCACTTCTGCTTTAAATCAGCCAATGTTTGAAACGACAGGCGAAGCAGCTGCACTCTCGAGGGTGGAGATATCTTGCGGCGCATCATGCAGCAGTCGGCGAATATCTCCTACGGCAGTCCCTTTGTCGTGTGGGATAGATCGAAATGCCAGTGCTCCCTTGCAGCGAGCGGGTAGTAGCTGCACACAAGCTCTGTGGTTGTCAGGTGCTAATCCGGTAAAGGCATCCTGCTTGCAGTCCGAAATAAGAAAGCAGGCGGCCTTCATTCCACCTCGCGGCACAAGGCTAATGCATCCTATTTCTGCACCTGATTCATCACAGACAAGTAAACCTGAGTGGGGTCCGGACTCCAAACATGAAAGTAGTGGAGATTTGAGCGTGTGCAGCAGCGAAGAACCTCACTTTTCTGAACACAGGCTTTTCAAAAGGACTCAACGACTGTTTTCCCGTTCGTCCACGGCGCAACCAAGAGGAAGTCATCGCAAAGTCGATCTTGCTTCTCAAGCGTCTTTGTCTTATTTACCTGTTGCTGTCGCTCAGACTCCAGCCAGCAGTCCCCTGCAGGCGGCTGCTTGTGGTTCAGGCGGACAGATAAATACGGAAGGTAGATTAGCAGCCGCCTCGTGTACTCCCATGGTTGCTTCACCCTTTGGGGACTATACATCTGCCGCATCATGTTTATCTTCCGACTTGCCTATGTTTCGAAGCTTAATGCATATCCCTTGTATACCCCAAGAACGACTGAGCCGTGATAACTATTACCTGCGGTGCCCAGTCACCGCCATTCCGTTGGATCGAATTCATGCTTCTCAGCGAACTTCAGAAGGACCTACCAGCGGCGACGCCACATTTTTCCCTAAAGAATTGCTCAGTTGCGTCCCTCCTAGCAAAGACGAGTGGTCTGGACCCAACAGAAGAGCATGTGCATGCAATTATTTTCCATTGGACACTTTGGAGGAGCCTCTGGCATACAACAGATTTGCACCCGTTCCCGTTGTCTCGGGAGAACCCGCAGAAACACCTAAAACGAGAAATGTAGGAGGTAATCAGGAAAAAGAGCGCTTCGCCCTCATGCCGGTGCCGGATATGCGAGAACCAAGTTTTGTTGCCGCCGCTGTGATTGACTCATCTGAGCCACAGCAAGCTGGTCAAAGGGGAAGGACAACTCCTTCAATCTCACCGAACTCTCCACACAAGACACAATGGGCAACAACACCAAGACGAAATTCAAAACAAGAAGAGCTATGCAGCGAAAAGACAGGAAGTGAGTACCCTGCTGTCACGCAGGAGAGTGCCCAAAAGGATGTAAAACAGCGCAGGCAGAAGCCCGGAGATGAGAGCTCCAGGCGCCAACGGCTAACGGCAAAACAGAGCCAACGAGATCGGTTGAGGGCCCAGCAGCTTGAGCAGCAGCAGCAGCAAGGATGCAAGGGGAACGAACAGTATGGCAACCGGTCTGAGCATCAGGAGCAAAAGCAGCAGTCTCAACCATTGGAAATGCACAGGCACCATAAGGATTCTCCACACCAAGAAGAATGCGGGAGAGAAAGCTTAGGCATGCGCAGGGACAGTGTCTCTAAGGACGGCGAAGTTGGCGGGAATGCGTTGCAAAAACAACAACGCCAGATGTTTCCACTGGATGGCAACGCCTCCTCGAGCGCAGCAACCCGCTCACAAGGCACTACTTTTGCTGGTCACTGTAAAAAGCCAGTAGGCGGAACTCAAAGTAGGACTGGCGGCCAATATCTTGAAGACGGAGAGCATCAACTGCTTCCGTTGCACAATATGCCGGAAGAATGGCTGCAGCACGAGATGCAGGCGCTGCTTCGAGAAGAATACCAGCAGAGGCAAATCGTTCAGAGACGTGAAGAAGAGCAACACGAGGCGCTGCAGCAGCATCCCCCATTGGAACGACCCTGGGTGCTCCTTGCGCAGAAGCAACAGGAGGAAGATTTGCGGCACATGCACCAAGAGGAGCTTCAACAAATGCAGCAGGAGCTCATTAATAGGCATCAGAGGCAACTCCATGCACGACTGCAAGAGAAAGCTAGAGCTCAGCAGGAGAAATTGGAAAAAGCGAGACGAGAAGCAATTCATATGAAACTGCAACAGAAACAGAACCACCAGAAACAACCGAAGGCTCAACAGCCCACAGGCGGTTCCAAGCCGCGCAGTACGCCCCTCATTAAGCGAAAAAGTACCAACTGGCAACATCGGCAGCCTTCAGAAATGCAAACGAAGGAAGAGCACAACCACGAACAGAGGGAGCAGCAACAGCAACAACAGCTACAAGAGGAGAGACAGACGCAGAACCAGCAGCAGCATTCGCAGCAGGATCAACACCAGTCACCTACAGATGGAAAAGGAGAGGACAGTCGTACGGCGCCTGCACAGGAAGAGCAGGCCCATGTACAGCAGCAGCAACTGGAGGAGCAGCAACCACGAGCGATTACAAATGAAGCAGAGACAGCGAAGCCCAACCAAAGGAAGAAACAGAGAGAAATTCTGCAAAAGCATCAGCAACTCAGTCAAATACGGCAACAGGAACAGCAGCTTCAGCAGCAGCAGCAGCACGTTGCGCCCATTCATGAGGAGGTAAGACATCCGTTGGAGCTAAGTGAAGTCACTATACCAGCGACCTCGAAGCACAAGGTACAGCAGGCACTGCAGAAGGGACGAAAATCAGCGTGTGTTCAAAAGAGCCAGGAGAAGCAACAACTCCCAACGGAGCAGGAAGGATCCCCAAGAAAGCAATCAATGGGAGAACGGGAACAGACAGACGCAAGACAGCCAACAACAGGGGAAAGGCAGAAGGAACAAGAGGAGTTGAAGCAAAGAGAAGATCGAACCGAACGGAATGAAAAGCACCGGCAAAAGCAAAAACAGCAGGAGCCTTACCAGGAAGCTGAACAGATAAAAGAACACTTTACGGATTGGATGGAGCTTTCAGTGCCACGCCGAGAAGAACAACTGCCTGCAAACGGAGGCCAAAATGAGAAACTTACCCGCGAGGAGGGAAGGCACAACGAGCAACGGGAAGGTGTAAACGAAGAGGAACCCCCCCTTATGCGAGAACAACCGTTATCCAAAGAGAAACAGGAGATAGAGCAGCAGCAACAGCCAAGCGTGGACGAGATGAAAAAAGGAAAGGGCCAAACACCTGCGGAGAACCCAAGGATACAGACACAGCCTCATAAAGAGCAATCGAAGCAGCGGTGGCTGCAACAGAAGGAGCCGCAGCATCCTGTGCCAAAAGGCCCACAGCCCCAAACACCGGTCCAGAGGATGGAGGAGCAGCGAAAACAGCAACTGCAGGTAAAGCAGCAACGACAGCAGCAGGAGCAGGTATGTCAACAGCAGCACGAGATATATCAGCAGCAAGGGCACCAACTTGAGCAGCAGGAGTCACAGCACGAGCAACTGCAGCCTGAAAACAATGCCACAATGACAAGAAGCGAATTGTTGCGACTGTCGTTTACCCCACTAGCGGCGGTAAACGATAATAAATACTATTTAAAGCAGCATCTTCTGTCAAGTACAAGCTCACCTCTACCTCACGTGCCTTGGGGGACAACACCCAGCACGCAAAAACAGCTCGCCATTCGAATGAGCTTTTCAGATACTCCCAATCAGCCACTCAGGACAACACCGCATGCAGGTTCCCATGAAGGACAACGAAGCGGAGATACAAATAGTAAAGCGCCTATGCTGCCACTCCAGCAAGCAGACGGCCGCCGCTTTTCCAAAGACCAACAGTGCATCCTTCGCCAGCGTTGGACGCCTCTTGGAGCACCACAGCAGCAAGCAGCCGACAGTAAGCAGGCAGCAAGAGGTGGACCGGCGAAAAATATATTCCGAAAAAGAAACCCCGTTTTCCTTCCTCCTCCTCCTCCTCCTCCGCCTCCTGTGGCGGCATTTACCCAATTGACGCAGCATCCACAAGAACAATGGAAAACGACTCTGGTGAGAGGATGTCAACAAGCCAAGAACTCACGTAGCCGTCATCGACTGCTGCCTCAGGAGCAACGGCGCTTGCAGAAACAGCTGAAGCAGCCGGTTTTCAGTCTCCCACTGAGGGCCACTGAGAGCTCCGCAGGACAGCAAGAAACCCAACAGAATCTACGGCAACAGGGTGCAGGGCTACAGCAAAATGTATTGCAGCAGCAGCAACAGCCACAGGATTGCACTCAGCCAAAGGAACGAGACTTGCGTACTCCATTGTCGAGCAAACGGGGGGCTAAAAGCAGTAGTAAGAGCAGTCACAGCAACGCCGGTGGACCTGACTCTCTTGTTCCTTTCGCCCCATGTTCCCGTCCCACCTGGGTTCAGAATGCCATCGAGTTTCCCACCAAGCGCGAATTCCGAAACAGCAGAGAGCACCGCGCACATGAAGCAACTGGCTCGTTTGTGGAGGCAGGAGATGTGAGAACTACTCTTTGCAGAAACGATGATAAGCAGGCAGCAGACGAATGCATTGACGGACGGAACCGTCGCCGCAGTGAACCTGAAATGTGGCTGACCCCGCAGTTTCCTATGGTGCCAGACAAAAGAATTAGAAGCGAACCGCAGGAGCAGCGACTGCAGGACCAAACAACAGAGCAGCAACACAGAGACAGACTCAACACGACCGTGGTGCAGGTACACCAACAGTTGGCACACGCTCGGCTGCAGTTCTTAGAGGAACAGGCACGAGCGCAAAGCAGGTCTAGCAGAGGGCAGGTGATGAAAGAAGGGATGCAGCAGGAAGAACACCAACATCGAAGCTACGAGCAGCCAGCACCAAAACAAGAAATCCAACGGCATCGCAATTCCCAACAGCAGCAGCTGCTGTACCAACATCAGCCGCAGCAACAACAGCAAGAACAACACGAGAAATCGAAGGCGTTTCCCTACCCGCTCCACCAGCAGCAACCGATATGTGGGCCTGGGCACAAACAGCAACATGAGCGGCAGCCACAAGAAGAAACGCAGCAGCAACAGGAGCAGCGGCATCCGTACGGAGGGCAGCAACAGCAGCAGCAACGAGGCCACACACAACAACAACCTCAGCCGCTCGTGATGATTCCTTATCTGTCAAGAGAAGACATTCAGAAACCCAGTCAAACCCAAGGGTCTTACCAGGAGCAGCATCCCCTTCAGCAACAGCAGCTGGAGCAAGGAATTGAGCTTCCCTATGAGTACCGAGAGCGTCTTTCGGCCTTTCAGAGACAGCCATTTCAACAGCAGGATATATGGGGGCAGCATAGAGCATGGCATCCTCAGCAGTTGCAGCAGCAAGTTTGGCTGCATCAGCATGAGCAGCACGAGCAACAGTTGCAGCACGAACAACTGCACCTCACACAACAACAGCATGGCCAGCAACCACCGCCGCCGCAACAGCTATTCATTTACGGGAAACCATATACTGCCCGGCCGCAAGGCTCCTACCCAGCGACACCGCAGCAGCGCCCAGTCGTCGAGCAGCAGCAGCAGCAAGCCTGGCTGCAGCTGCAACTTCACTGGTCGTTGCAGCAGCAGCAACACGCATGGCTTTTGATTAACCAGCAGCGTTTGCGGCTGTTCCAGCAACAGCATCCATGGACACCAAACCAGCAACACCTGTGGGCTTTGCAGCAACAGCAATTTTGGCAGCAGCAGCAACAACTGTGGCAGCTCCAGCAACCGCACGCGTGGATGCAACAACAGCAAAACTTTTGGCTGCAGCACCAGCAGCAAGCATATATGCAGCAGCAGTTGCTGCATCAACAGCCGGAGCAGGGACGGCACCAACATGGACCCCTTACCCATCAACGCGCGGAATATTTCAACCCCTACACTCCCGCCTGTATTGTCTCAGATGTTATTTTAGGCTCAACTGAAAACGCTGCGAATGGGCGATACATTGTCCCCTCTGGTATGAGAATGCCGCCGCCGTGGGATGGCTGCTTGTCCCCAGAAAACATACGCCTTGGCTTCTGCCGTGCTTGTCTGCAGTACGTCCACCTGAACAGATACCTGCTGCCTCTTATACCAATAACGGTAGCACCATCGCCAGCAGTTGTGACAGGAGTCGAAGAAGCACCAGGGAACTTTTCCAAGCAAGAACAGCACCCAGAAGAATTCTTGTCGCGTGAGCAGCGACTTCCAACTGCCCCAGCAGATGCAGCACGGGGGCCACCGGGGTTCAGCCTCCTGCCTGAAACAACGAGTGAAGGGGCAGCTGGCGCTACTGACGTGCATGACGGCACGTATCAGCAAATGAGCGCAGCTGCACTTCCTGCTAACGACCACATCACCCTCAATACGCACAGCAGCAGCAGCAGCTTCAGCGACAGCGGCAGAGCCTACAACGACTACCCCACCAGAAACACCAACACTAGTGGCAGCAACGGCGTTTACAGCAATAGCAGCAGCAGCAGGGCCAGCAACACAACACAAATGAATTATCACATGAACGGAGCCAGGTGGGAAGAGGGCGAGAACAACGCCAACAACCACGGCAACGGCGGCATGGCAGGGAATTTCGCACGGTTTGGAATATTCGAACCCTTCGAAGTTTGGACTGAAAGTCCCCGTGGATTTCCCGGGGAAATCGACTCGATGGTGCCTGCTGCTGCGACAGCGAGCAAAGGTGCATCTATGTTGCAGCCGACTACAACAGAGGCATGCAGGAACCAGTTGCACCAACCGCTGCAGCACCACCTGCATGAAGGGCCGTCACTGTCAGGAGGTTTAGTGGTCGGAGTTAGCACAGAACCGTCCCACGGAAGTCTGAATAGTTTCTCTTTCTTCAATCCGTCAGCTCCCGTCTTCGTTCCTTCCTGCATCGCTCAGCCAGATAGTCCCACATTTGCTGCTGCAGTCGCAGCAGCCGCATCGGCAGCAAACCAGCAACCTCTGACAGCCAGCACACTAGGCAATCCCACAATGGAGACTCAGCAATGGAATACCCAGCAGACGAACCCACAAACGCCGGTGAATTCCCCTGACCACATTTATCCAGGAGTCGTGGAGCAGCAAAACCAAAGCGAACAGCAGCTGCAGCAGCACAAGAGCCAGACCAAGCAGCCGCAACAACAGCAAGCGCTGCAAATGCAGCTTCCACAGGCTGAAGCCCAGTACATCTTTGATGGGCAGTCAAACGTTCAACAGCGGCAGCACTCTAATCAGTCCCTGCATCAGTTTCCGCAGTCATACCAGCGATTGAACCCGCAGCAGTACCAGCAGCACCAAGAGGATGAGCAGCAACAGAACGAGCAGCAGCAGAATGAGCAACAACAGCCCAGTCAGCCAGGCGTCCAGCAACACCAGCAGCGGTCACGATTTTCCTTCCCAAGTTTCATATCAGGGTCCTTTTCAGATTGTCTATCTTCTCTCCACTCGACAAGTGGAAGCTCTCTACTCGTAATTGGAGCTTGCCTAGAGTGCTGGCAGTTCGTCGTCCGGCCACCCGCCCTTTGGCTTTTAGATCAAATCCGCGCAAGAGGGATAGGTGGGAGGATAATCTTCATCTAACTCTTTATCTAACTTTGCCTTGTTGCTTCCTTGTGTTTGTCAGTCCCTTTCTGCATCTGCACATTTATGAGTTTCCATCCCTGTCCGTCGATTGGTCGCCTTATTTTTTCCTTGACCGGTGTCATTCTTCCTAGGCGCTATAGAAATGATGTACGGTAGAAACAGAGCAGCCGTTGCTAAAAAAAAGCAAGCTTTGCTGTTTTAGTCGCGAATGTACAGGCACATTATGTTCCTGGCCACAACAGCTCTTTCAGCCAAAAGGAGACTAATGCGGAAAAAGCAAAATAACGAGGACAATGACTTTGTTTCCACTTTTGCATATTGCAGGCGTTGCCTTTGTCTGCTGTTCAGGCCCGGAAGAATCCGAGAAATACCAACCCGTAAGATACGAAGAATGACAGTTGCAACGTACTCGCGCCGAGATGCACATGCTAGTGCCAGCATCCTGACCGTGGTGGCTCGCAACCCGGTGCCGGCTAACACCATGCACTCGTCAGGTTACACCTGCCGGGTACGCAGCTAGCCTTCAGCAAGCTGGGACTGCAATCAACTACAGGCCGGCGTGAGGTGGACTGGATGTGGGCCTGGCAAAAACAGGTTGTTTCGTTATTATTCTCCTCTGCAAGCTATCTCGTAGTTGTTCTTTTCCACTCTATCTCTGCCGAAACCTTTTCCTGCAGGCACAGAAAGGATTTTGCTGTCGTTCGTCCGTGCAGTCCTTTTGAAATACAGTTCGCTCTTCATTTTACTCCAAATCCAACTGTATTCGCATCACGCTGTCAACCCCAGCCTGCCGCACGGTGGGCTAACATGAATAATTTTTGAACTAGCGCAATACCTCAGCATTTCTTTAGGGTGTAATTGACCGCTGGCATGGCATTAATTCAAAGTACAGGTAATTCTTGCAAATGCCTTGGAGAAGTGCAAGTCCATTTGCGTTGTACTGAGTGGGTGGGCATGTTGTCGAAATACCCTAATAGCCGTGGCTTGCATAGCTTGCTCAGTTGTTCGTCCAGGAAATGCATGATCTGTTTCTGATCGTCAGAAGCGAAATGTACAGAAACCCAGTCCTGCCTAACTCGATGTAGTGGCGAGCTCACCCGGGATCATCCTCTTACAAGAACTACGAAGTGGAGAAATACCCCGAGCCACAATTCGATTGCTGTTCGTGTCAGCAAACAGCATTCATTATCCCATGAACGGCCACAAGTAGAGCAGAAGAATAGCTGCAACAGGAACCACATCACGAGCATGGGACAGATTCTCCCTAGCAACAGCAGAGAAAACTGGTGGGAACAGCAGTAGCAGCAGAAGCAGCGAGACCAGAACTAGTCAAAACACAATAGCCATCACAGGAGCGAGCTAGGAAAAGGCTGAAAACCGCGCACCATCCCCTTCTATACGTTCGAACCCATATTTCAATGTGTTAGCATGGAAGAAAGGTTATAACGAGAAGTTCGCATGTCCACTACAGCACATTGAGTTACATTAATGGTAACATCGCCATCTATCTGGGAATGTGAGGAGGCCATACCACATCATTTTCTTGGTTATCAGCGATACAGAGGCATCGGATGTTTGTGTCCACTGGCGAACTGCCGTGGGCAGGTTATGCATGCGCCCGCAACTAATACGCCGAGGTCCGTAAGGTGGCGTAGTGCGGCTCCTATTAGCTAATGGAGAGTGGTGCCTACATGCCGATACGGAGGCTGTGGTCGTCATTCGTACATACGTCGTGAAAAAGTCCCTGGGCACGTGAGAAGGGAAGACAAACTGACGACGAAGAGCTGAGGATCCCCACGAGGCCCCATGCTGCAGAATACAGAGTATACGGGTACGACCCGAGTGTATCCAGGCCGGCTGAGGCAGTGTGGACTTCCTAGTTTAGTGGTCAGGTGATCTACCTCTGGGATCAACCTTCAGCGGAGCGACGGGGAAGCGAGATTGCCTGTGCAGGTTAACAGAGCAACACCGTTTCTAGCGCCAACGACAGAGGGAAAAAATACTACGTCGTGCCCGGACCTAGGATGTATGTGAGGCCAAAGTGCCACGAATGGGCGATGACCCCTGGCTTCGCTTGCGGGATCAAATTTGCAGTTTGCCAACTTGCCTACCTGAAATGTCGCCCAGCCCGAGTTACGCCTCCGCGAAGTTAACCTTTCGCTGAGGCCTTTCTTGGAAAGGCTGCGAAGACCACTTCCCCAGGTAGGCAGCACGCTCATTTGCTGACGCGGGCCTTCTGACTGTCATTACCGGTAGTCTGATCTACTGCGCTTCGGGAATGGAGAACGAATTTAGTACGTATCGAATCATTGAAGGCAAATCTATGGCTTCAAACATGAGACAAAATGATTGGGCCTAGCTAACTAAGCTAGAAGGACCGCCTTAAACTGCTCCTATTCCGAAAAGATTGTCTCTCTTAAGGGCATCAATGAGCACTTCAGTCGCCCAGGGCGGAGGCTCACTGTAAAATATTACATCGCACTATTGGAGCACTACCGATGCTGGGTCAGCCTGTGTTATACAGCCTATGGCCGAGTCAGCTCAAGGTATGCTGTTTGGGCCCGAAAATGGTCCAAAACTACAGCGAGTTTAGTTCACACCTGTCCCTCTCCTACCTCCTAGGTTCCCCCACACCGTAGTTGTACCTTCTGAGTCTGGAGTTTCGTGAAGGCAAACTTCCCCCCTTTTGCTGCGTAGTACTTTCCGTGATGAGGTCCCCAGCAAAGAGAATATGCGCTACGTGGACCGTGGACCCAATCCTGCTTATAGGAACGCATCTGTAATTCTCACTGCCACTCTGTATCAATTAATGCAGGAATTACGATATGGCGGCAGATTGATCTACTTAGTTCAGTTTTGTAGTCCTGAAGAATTACTACGAGTCTCCTGCCTGTCATGTCTTATCTGTAGTGTGGCCAGTCAAACGTTGGTACGCGCCGCCGTCCACTGAGGGCCGTAGCGTTTGAAAATTGTCAACAGTTTTAGTGCATACCGAGCAGAAGGCTTGGCTATGCTTTCACCTGTGGTAACCGTGAAGCACTCGCTGTAAGGTGCTATGGGAACCTGGCAGGGAAGCGTGACCAGGCGCCTGTCCGCATCAGCCCCAGGCCCTTGTTCCGCTGTGCCAAGGAGTCCTGGAGGCTCAAGCGTGGGTACGCTGCTTTTGGAACTCTTACCTCAAGTCGACTGAGTACTGCATCTCGCGTTGGTCCTCGGATTAGATGGAGGACTCTCGTTGCATCAACGACTCGTTACAATGAGGACAAGAGCAGCGTACACAGAGCATCCACTGAGGCCAAACTTACGTGAGGTAGGCGAGAAATAAAAAAGCCTTGCATACACAGATATTTCGCAACAAGGCTCGTGGTCACACAGAAGCCTAGGAAAAAAGAATCCAAGCAAACCTATCTCGCCAATGCGCATATGCTTGTAAAAAGGCACAAGAACCAACTTTCATACAGTTCCAAGCTGCTGCATAAGGAAAATTTGAACTCGAAAAAAAGTCGCTGGTTGCGAACCTCCTACCGCTAAAAACTATCAACTGTGATATGCCGACTATGCAGACCGGGGGCTGCATGCGCACCAGGTGTTTCAGAAATAGCTAATAAAATCATGCAGAATCTGTGGTTATAAATCAACTTACAGCAAAAAGCTAGCAGTTTGTGTGAAACTCTGCCTGCGTACTAGTGAGTATATATCGGGCCCTTCTTAGCCCTAATCCGTTTCGAAGCAGGCGGTTTGCTGAGCGTTCCTGCGGATATCCATATTTTTGCAGCATTCCCTGTCTGGTAGATTTCTTTTTCCACTATGACCTCGGCTGTTGCTTCCAGATTCTTTCGCGCCCCTGTTTTCGGGGTGTTGGCCACTCGTCGGCTCTCTCTCCCGTCCTCCCCCGTCTCCGCAGACCTTGCAAAGCGAACCGTAAGCCGAATTTCTCTCGTTGCACGACTCTGATAGTTTCACTTTTTGATTGCATGAAACATGTATGCTTCATGGTCAAGTACGTCCTTATAACTGTGAATCGTCGTGCAACGGCGAAAACTTCCAAGCTGTCCAGTACGCTAACTCCGCGTTTCCACCCACGTTAGTTTGTGCATATTGTAAGCACTTGCTATGTTCTCTTGCCAGTCCATAGGGATATTTCTGCCTGATTCTTGGGAAAGGAGAGCAGCCATTTTGGACACAACGGAATGACTCTCCTGGTGAATAACTGGAGGCTTCGACGCGAGTCATGTGCTTGACACATCAAGGTATTGGGCATGCGTCTGGTTTGCTCTTTTTTTCAGTCTAAACATGATGTGTCTTCGTCGCCTTCGCCTACTTCACAGACAGAAATGCCTCTCGCTTCTTCGTTCATCGCCCCTCTTCCTATCCCAGGAATTAGGAGAGCCCCTCGAACTCCCACACTCCCCGCGGACAGCAAGTTTATCAAATACGTAAGATTTTTCTTCAGAAACGGTCTATTGAGTGTACTTCGTGGCAAGTAGCGACTGTTGGTGTTTGTTTTGGTGAATGGCCTGACGTAAGTTTTGCGTGCATCTCATGATTCTTCCTCCTACCTCCCTGCGTTCTCACCGGTTTTTTGGCCATGGTTTGCTTTTCTTTTCGCCTTATTGGACGCCTTAACTTTCACACTGTAGATATGCTCCGCTCTATCTGTTCAGCGTATCATCGTTTCTTTCTGTCCAAATCTCGTTGTTGTTGCGCCTATGTGCCCGCCCACCTTGTCTATGCTTTGTTGTGCGTGTCTTTCTTTCCTATTTCATTTTTCCGTCACCCCGTATTCATCTGTCTCTGTAGGTATCCCCTAAGTATGCCCTGTCCTTTACAACCGCTGTACCTGCCGTCATCACTTTGATTCCTTCTGTGTTGTGCATATCTTCTGCTTCCTCTGCATGCCTTGCTTGTATTTGCCGCTTTTACATCCGAGCCCCTGCTGTCGCCCCTTCACTGTGTTCCCACCATGCTTATCGACTTTCGTTTTCTGTCTCTGTCGTGCAACATTGCCCATTCGCCCGTATCGCTTCTTCTGCATGGTGATGCCTCCTTTTGTCTCTTGTCCCTGTCGCTCTGCCTACCTATACTTCAATTATTTTCGCTAGCCTTAGTCTTCTCCAGCCTTCATTTTCGTGTTTTTCATTTGGCGTCACTTCGAGAATTCTCCTTTCCCACTTGTCTATGCGTTGACATGTGACTTCGCTTATTTCGTTGTAAGCTTGCGAATTATCAATGCAAAACGGCATGTTACAGCGGCATTTCATGTGGGAGCTGCGTGCCTTTTTTGTTCAGTCAGGCGCCATCTACGACAGAATGTTTCCCTTCGTGCTGACTGCCACTTTCCTGCTTCCTTTGGGTTTCATGCTGAGATATTTTTAGCCTGAGCGCTGAAACGGAAACCTAATTCAACTTTTGGGGCAGCACGCTACCCACGATTTTTGGATGCCAACCATTGTGCACCTGAAGTGTGGAAATGATTGTTCCCGTCTCGATCGATTTGAAGTTTGCAGCATACAACCAGAGTAGTTTGGGACCCACTGCAGGAAAAAAGGCAGTGCATTGGGGTGTCGCTTTAGATAGCGAAGAAACACTCAGGCTACCCATTTTAGTGCGATCTTTGCGATTGCTGCTTACGTTTAGGTTTCGGATCTAGTGAACATTTTCAACGCAAAACAAACGTTTTCAAACTAACTACTGCTGCCGCCACTGCAGAGCGGGAGTGGATGCATCTGTGCAGCTGGAGTATTGACTTGCTGTGGAAGTGTTAAGCCTAGTTAGTGCTAGCGCATAGTACTGGGTCTGGCTGCCTGTAGCCGTTGAAAATTCTTGTTTATTTTCGTTCCAGAGGATTCACTCCACGGATAATGCGCACGTCGTTTGTGCAGCATGCATATTCCGTTTGCTCCGTACCCAGTTTGAGTGTGTTGTGCTTATACGCATGGATCGCTCTTATCTTTGCTTACTATAATGTGCTACTCTGTATTCTCACCTCAGCAATGTTGCTTGCAACATGCATACTTGGAGGCACAAGCTGCAGGTCCCCGTTAGTTGGCGCAGCGCCAAAGCAACCTCAGTTTGAGTGTGTATGCATTTGCAAACGGCGAAATCTAGAGTGCTTCAGAACTTGGCTTTAAGAGACTACAGGACAAGCTCAACTTTTGCGGGACTGTCTGGATGAGTGGCTCCTGGAAGGCTGATCGACGCACCAGTGGCGCAATAGGTAACGCGCAGCCCGCCCAAGGCTGGGGTTGTGGGTTCGACTCCCATCTGGTGTGCTTTCGGCCATATTCAAGACCAGAGGAGTTGCTATCAGTGGAATGGTTGCCTTTGCAAGGGCGTTCTACTTCAACGCGGAAGGATATTGTACATCTGCAGAGCCTGTTGAGGCTTAACCGCGCTCCACTGCGACACTCCATTTCTGGATGGTTGAGATTGATCCCGAAATGGTCTCCAATATATATTCAATTTCCTCATAGATTCAATAGAACACAGGAGTTACTTGAAGTAAGGATCAGGTGTTACCCTCTCGGATGTGGGGTTACTGGCGAAAAGTTCTCCTGACACAAGACAACCTGTGCCAAAAAGCAGCTCAGTTTAGACGTTGGATGCATGCAGGTTCTCATCCAGATACATCACTCATGCGTGTAAGGGCGGCTCACGGCCATTACATAGATGTGGAGGTGGAGGTGGCTGTGAAGCACCAGCAAGTGAGCCGGATAAAGTTGGAAGTACTCTCCCTACTCCCTACAGGCCTCCTGAGCACTCCACTCCAGACATCTGTCTGCGGAGGAGAGAGATGAGCTTGCGTACTACGGGTGCGTAACAACAAAAGACCGAAGGCTCTTTGCACGGGCACTCAAATGGAGCTCAAATGGGTTCTCCAGCAGCCTATCGAGCAGAAAGAGTAAAAGTGTAAAGTCTCAATAGAAATGAATAAAGTAGCATTGGATAGAAGAAGAAGCTTGAGGCGAAGGCTGGCCGGCAAGAGTCCGGGGCTGGCTGTGAGGTTGGCAGCCGCGCAGGCGCCGACCTGCTATGGAGTCACGGGGGGAGTTCTATTATCCTTGGTCTTCCTTTTTAAGATGATGAGAGACGAATGCGTTTTTAATGGGTTCTTCCCGTTATTTGGTTTAATCAATGAATAGATATAGCGTATGCACCTAAGTAGCTGTGTGTAGGGTACCACTTAACAACGGCCGTGGGTGACAACTGTTCACTTCACTTCGACTGCGCAAAGATGCCGAGGAATCCAACAACAGATAGTGTGTGCGTTAAAAAGTTTCTTTTGTGCTTTTAGTACATTACATATTGCTAAGTGCTTGCAAACGACTGCTCTCACTTCGAAGGATAAAGAGCAGTCTGAGGCAAGGACCACAACGTCGAAAGCGACACACCCTTCGAACGAGGGCCCACGCGAAAGAGATGGAATGTATATGGAGTGGAACACAATAGGCATCATATCTATGAGAGCCAGTAAAACACTCTATTCTGCCATATCACGTAGCAGTTGACGTGCCAATCTTGCTTACTCACCTCACGTCGGGCTGCTGCTCTGTAGAACTTAGCGCGCCGTCGTGTGGAAGCATACTTTCCGACCGTTTTAAGCTTTAAAGATGAAAATTCTGACAAAATAAATATTCAAACTCGTCATTTACTAAACCGCCTGTCTGTCTTTGCTGACTCACTGCGGAGCCGTCGAGGGGCCCCTCAGAAAACGAGCATGGCTCTTCGGCCCGAACTGCAGTATGTTGTCTCCCTTTAGGTGGGTTCAATGCATAGAAGTTGCTCATATGGAGTTTAGAGCGCGTGGAGGAGATCAACAGAGCCATGCCTTTCCTTCCAATTAGGGAGAGGTCGTTGGCATCGGTAATCTGAGGGGGGCGGAGTGCTCTTTCTGTTGGCTGCCTAGAGACGACACTATCCCCATCTCGTCCTGAGCGTTAGGAGAACTAGAAAATTCGAACGAGTATGAAAGACACGGGCCAACATCCAACAGCAGCAGCCCTGTCGTCCACGGGCTCGGCAGCACCTGCAGACGAAGCAGCAACGGAAGATGGCACCTTTGGTTTTCCGTACATCCCTTATCCTTCCCAGCTGCTTTTCATGGCTGCGGTGTGGAGGGCCCTCCAAGGCAGCAGCCAGAAGACAAAGTTTGCTGCACTTGAGTTGCCTACTGGGGGAGGCAAAACTTTGTCGTTTCTCTGCCCCTCTGTGGTGTGGCTGAAGCAGCAAGCGGAGCAGCTCCTCCTGCAGCAGTTGCAGCAGAAGCAGCATCAGGCGCAGGTCCAACAAAAGCAGCAGCAAGACTCGGAGCCAACCAGGAAGAAGCCAGCATGGGTCAAGACGGCATTGCTGCAACAGCATCGGCAACAAGTGCAGCATTTCCTTAGGGAGAGAAGGAAACGGTTGAAAGAAGCTGCGGCTCGTGCTCATGTAGCAATAACAGCTGCAGCTGCAGCTGCAGCTGACCCTGTTCATCAGCTGGAGCAGCAGCAAGGTCGGGATTGCAAATTGCCGGTGGGCTCTAAGCGCCACGCAGCCACAAACAGCTTGCTGAAGCAGCAGGAGCACGCAGAGTATGACGCGTTTGCACCTGAGGAGCGTGGGGCTTCTCTGGACTTAGAAGGGACCGGCCCCCGCCACGAAGCTTGGACTCTTTCTTCCCAGCAAGGCTCCCCTTGCAGTCTCCGCAACCCCCAAATAGTAATATGCAGCAGGACGCACCAGCAGCTCCAGCAATATGTTGGTGAAATTCGGCTGATGCACAAGCGGGGAAGGCGAAAGGAAATAAAAGACTTTGTTGCAGTTGTTGCAGCCGGTAGGCAACAACTGTGCCTACACCCAGATGTATGCGATGGCAGCGGCAGCAGCAGCAGCAACGGCAGCAGTGATATGGCGGACAAATGCTCTTATCTGGTTTCAAAAGGCATGTGCAGTTACTACAAAAGGAAACATTTGGTTGCGGACGCTGCAGTAGCTGCCCCGCTCGACATAGAAGACTTGAGGCGTGTAGGAAAATCTGTTGGCGGGTGCCCTTATTACGGCTGCCGAACAGCAGTAACGGAAGCAGACGTCGTGCTGCTGCCATTCTCTCTGGCATTTTCTGCTGATATAAACACAGCAGAGAGCACGGCTGTTTCATTGGCGGGTTCAATTTTCTGTGTTGACGAGGCTCACCACCTGTCTGCTGCTCTTAGCAGCAGCAAATCTGCCGCCCTTTCCCACCAAACAGCAGCATCTGCAGCTCGGGTGCTTTCGCTGTATGTTGAACACTTTAAGGATAGACTTACATCACGATCTCTCCACTTGCTACAGCAGCTCTCGAGATTGGTTGAGACCATTTACAAACGACTTCAGCCGTTCTGCTGCTGCAGCCAACAGCAGCAGTCGACACGGCAACAACAGGAGCAGCATCACCATGCAGTGGAAGATCTCTTTGTTAGCCCAATTGGGGCACCGGCGCATTCGCCAGCAGCAGGAACAGCAGATACAACGACAGCGGCAATAGCTGCCAATTCTGCGGATGTATCAGCTAGGGATGAGGAGACTGTCCTAACGGCGACAGCGTTGCTGCGCCTTTTCAAGCTGGAAAATTTTGACCTTCACGAGTTGATTGCTTTTCTTTCAGACCCCAGTCGACGCATCTGTCAGAAAGTGAGAGGATTTGCAATGAACTATAACGATAGATTGCAGCAGCCGCAGCAAAAGCAGCAACAGACGAAAACGCTGCATATGCAGAAGCAAATAGACCAGCAGCATTATACGGAAAACTACATTCTGGAGCCGTCTTGCCTGTATGCGGTTAAAAGCTTTCTCTGCGCACTTCTCGGGATGGACGCCGCTGACAGGCTCTCTATAACGAACGTGCACGAACATCCAACAGCAGCGTTACCAGCAGTGGGACCTGCTGGTAATGGTGATCGAAAGGCAGCAGATGAAATGGAAACAAAGCACATCGCTCTCAGCACGTGTTGCTGCTGTAGACTTGAGGTTGTATGCCTAGCGACTGGTAAACAACTCCTTCCACATTTCTTATTCCATTTCGCCGAAACCTACACCCAGTCAAAGCCAGCGCACCACATGCGTTAATAGGTTTCCTTCCTCCAATGCACCGTGTGTTTGGTTGGTTTGTTCTGTGCGGTGTGACTTGGACTGTGCAGAGAAGGCTTTTGAGCCCATTCGTAAGTTGACACATTTTCATGCACAAGGCTTGGATTTGGGGCGTGGAAGTGAAGGTGTAGGGTTTACGAGTTTTAGCTTCTGCCTTGTATGTCCTCAGTAAAGGCGAGTCGGCTGGTGGTGTTGATGGGGGGGACGCTATCTCCCTTTGAGTCGCTTTCCCGTTTTGTGCGCTGCCTGCCTCCCACTAGTTATCTATTCCTCTCGGCGGACTGTGGTGCAGCAAGAGACAGAGTCTTGGCCCTTCCCATTCGTAGGCGTGAGTGCTTTGAACGGCTGCTGGAGTTAGTGCTCTTCTGCAGCATAGGGTGGAAGGGACGTCAGCGCTGACAGTAACTAGATCTGAGCAGTGGAAGCAGCTGCGAAGGCAACAGCAAAAGCAGTAGCAGCAGGTGTTGGTTTTTGGTTTGTGTTTGCTGCGCAGTGTCTTCTACTTGTTCCGACTTCTGTTTCGAGTTTTCTCAGCGCATGCACTTCCCGACGCAATTCGTGTCCTTGCTGCGCCTGCTGCTTTGCGTCTCTGGCTCTGTTTCTGGTGGTGTCGTCGTTTTCTTTCCTTCGTTTGCAACGCTTCAGTCCTTTCTTGCTGTTGCTGGCATTTCTGGGGGCGGTGATGGGGTTGCTGTTGCTGAATCAATAGTAGAAGAGTTGAAGAGGCGGGGGCCTATTTTTGCAGAGAGACGGACACCGGGACCCACGATAGCGGAGGCGGGTAACTTTGTCTTCCCTTTTTCTCACATCCCCGTCCTCTAGTCGCATTTCCGTCTTCCTGCGTGAGTTGCCCTTTGTTTGTATCTTGAGGTCTTCTCTCTCCCAATTTTAGGAAGCACAAGGGTTGCTTGCGTGCTCATTGTGAAAATGTCAACATCTGATGACACCGAAGGATACCTAGGATCCCAACCAATGCCTGCCCACGCGCTCCTGTCTACACACCCGCATTGGCGTGGATGAATTCTGCGCCGTTTTTGTGTTCATTCCATTTGAAATAATCTTTTAGGAGGCACAAGAGTTGCATGCGTGCTCACTGTGAAAATGTCAACACCTGATGACACCGACGCATACCTAGGATCCCCACCAATGACTGTCCGCGCGCGTGTTGCCTCCCTCCTTTGGCTGTCGAGTTGACGAGTGAATGTCCTCAGTCCCATATTCCACATGCACGCTTTGGCCCAAATACCTGCACGCGTTTGCATGCAGAGCCCGTTCGTTACCGGCAAGTGGCTCATATATATATATATATATATATATAT